>NW_026622874.1:80346939-80627323 GCF_023065955.2 Ursus arctos | reverse complement strand
ACTTGGCCTAAGAAAGGACGACAACTCATTCACTTCCTGATCCCACCACTCCTAGTGATTTTCCCATGACAAATGTCTCAGCAGAATAAGGTCACTTAGTGTCTGCTGGGCGTCTCAGGGCTCCCATGGACCTGGTGGGACACAGAGTCCCTGGGGACAGCCTCCAAGACCAGAAGGAAAGGGCTGACTCAGAACTTGTTAAAAGTCAACAAACCAGGAAGCATGGAGCACAAAGGACATTTCACTTTTTTTTTTTTTAAAGATTTTATTTATTTATGTGACAGAGTGACAGAGAGACAGCCAGTGAGAGAGGGAACACAGCAGGGGGAATGGGAGAGGAAGAAGCAGGCTCATAGCGGAGAAGCCCGATGTGGGACTCGATCCCGGTACGCTGGGATCACGCCCTGAGCCGAAGGCAGACGCTTTAATGACTGCGCTACTCAGGCGCCCAGGACATTTCACTTTTTAACACTCTAGTCCCAACACCAATGCTTGAGATATCTTTGTTCCCAGGGCTGCCAAACTCCACAAATATCAACAATGTGCTGATAGGAAAACAAACTACACATAAGATGGACCCTAAACTTACAAGGCTTGAAGCAGCAGCTTCACCGGGCTTCCAGAAGCCAGTCTAATACCCATAGTTCCTATTAAATTCGAGTTCCTGACATTTTTAAGGACAATTTTAATGAGATATAATGTACATATCATCTAAGCCCCCTCTTTAAGACAAAGAGCTCAATGGCTTTTCGTATCTTCACAAATCCTTCCTTCTTGACACCATAAACCTAGTATTTTCAGGTTTCCATCCTGCCAGCACTGTGGTTTTTGGACCAAGCAGCGCAGACAGGATGTAGAACTTGGTGTGGACAGTTGTGGCCACAACCCCTTCAGGCTGACCGAGAAACCTGCCCTGTGGTGCTCGGTCTTCAGGGAAATGTGAAGGTCTTCTGAAGTTCCCATCAAGAACCCCAGGAAAAAGCTGTTATTTAACCACCGTGTCAAAGAACCCACTAGGAAGGAAGACACTACCAGCAGCTTTGGGGCACCTGGGTGGCTCAGTCAGTTAAGTGACAAAGTCTTGGTTTGGATCAAGTCGTGATCTCATGGTCCTGAGATTGAGCCCCTCTTTAGGCTCTGGGCTCACCACACAGCTGGCTTGGGATTCTCTCTGTCCCTCACCCTCTGCCCTTCCCTCTGCACCTGTGCCCTTTCTCTCTCTCAAATAAATCAAATCTTAAAAAAAAGAAAAGAAGGAAGACACCACTGAAGTGCCATGTTTACTCAGATTTGGGTTTGGGGAACCGGGACACCGGAGCAAGAGCAGCCAGAACAGTCTCTGCACCTTCATGTCTTGGTCCTTTCAAGGGGCACTGGGGCACCAGGGAGGAGGTGGAGATCGGGGGTGGTGTGGGAGTGGGGGTGGGTGGGGTAGGGAGTGGTGGGAGGGGATAGGGTGGTAAATAGGGATGGGGGTAAGGTGGAAATAGAGGGTAGGATTGGGGAAGGTGTTTGTCAGGACAAGAGGAGGTCTTGGACAGTGTCAGGGTCAGATCAAGTACTCAAGGGGAGGCAGGAGGGTTCAGAAAGGTTAGTAGGTCAGCAGGTTAGTAAATCACTAGGTCAGCAGGATACAGTAGCAGGTTAAACGATTGGAGGAGGATCCACCTTCTTCCAAGCCTTAACCTGACTGAAGGTATCCTTAGCAACACAGAGGCTGTATACTTTCTCTCGACCAATCAGCTGCCTTTGCCCCTGGTACATCATAATGGACACCCCGTGTGACCTCGTTTGTAAGTATCCCCTTCCCAACTGTCGTCTCACCACACACCATCCCAACGACAGGTCTTCTCTGGAACGTTGGCAGACCTTCTTGTTTCTGCTCCCTCCCAACCCAGGTCCCTGTTCCCTCTTTTTTTCTATTTTTTATTTATGTATTTATTTATTTAATTTTAATGTTTTTTAATTATATTATGTTAGTCACCATACAGTACATCCCTGGTTTCTGATGTAAAGTTTGATAATTCATTAGTTGCGTATAACACCCAGTGCACCATGCTATACGCGCCCTCCTTACTACCCATCACCAGTCTATCCAATTCCCCCACCCCCTCCCCTCTGAGGCCCTCAGTTTGTTTCTCAGAGTCCACAGTCTCTCATGCTTCATTCCCCCTTCTGATTACCCCCCATTCTTTATACCTTTCTTCCCTTAGCGATCATCCTAGTTCTTATCTTCCATAGATGAGAGAAACCATAAGATAATTCTTTCTCTGCTTGACTTATTTCACTTAGCATTGTCTCTTGCAGTGCCGTCCATGTTGCAGTAAGTGTTGAGAACTCGTTCTTTCTGATAGCGGAGTAATATTCCATTGTATATATGGACCACAACTTCTTAATCCAGTCATCTGTTGAAGGGCATCTCGGTTCCTTCCACGATTTAGCTATTGTGGACAATTCTGCTATGAACATTGGGGTGCATATGGCCCTTCTCTTCACTACGTCTGCATCTTTGGGGTAAATACCCAGTAGTGCAATGGCTGGGTCATAGGGTACCTCAATTTTTAACTTTTTAAGGGACTTCCACACTGTTTTCCAGAGTGGCTGTACCAACTTGCGTTCCTACCAACAATGTAGGAGGTTTCCCCTTTCTCCACATCCTCTCCACCAATTGTTGTTTCTCGCCTTGTTATTTTTGCCATTCTAACTGGCATAAGGTGGTATCTCAGTGTGGTTTTGATTTGAGTTTCCCTGATGGCTATGATTTTGAACATTTTTTCATGTGTCTGTTAGCCATTTGTATGTCTTCATTGAAAAAGTGTCTGTTCCTATCTTCTGCCCATTTTATGATTTGTTTCTCACATATTCAGTTTGAGAACTTCTTTGTAGATCTTGGATACCAGTCTTTTATCTGTAGCATCATTTGCAAATATATTCTCCCATTCCGTGGGCTGCCTCTTAGTTTTTTTGACTGTTTCCTTGGCTGTGCCGAAGCTTTTTATCTTGATGAAGTCCCACAAGTTCATTTTATCTTTTGTTTCTCCTGCCTTTGGAGATGTGTCATGAAAAAGGTTGCTTTGGCTGATGTCGTAGAGGTTGCTGCCTATGTTCTCCTCTAGGATTCTGATAGATTCCTGTCTCACATCGAGGTCTTTCATCCATTTGGAGTTTATTTTTGTGTATGGTGTGAGAGATTGGTCAAGTTTCATTCTTTTGCATGTAGCTGTCCAATTTTCCCAGCACCATTTATTGAAGAGACTGTCTTTTTTCCACTGGATGTTTTTCCCTGCTATATCAAAGATTAGTTGCCCAAAGTGTCGAGGGTCCATTTCTGGAGTCTCTACTCTGTTCCATTGGTCTATGTGTCTGTTTTTGTGCCAGTACCATGCTGTCTTTGTGATCATAGTTTTGTAGAACAGCTCAAAATCCGGCAATGTGATGCCCCCAGCTTTGTTTTTCCTTTTCAACAGTTCCTTGGCGATCCGGGGCCTTTTCTGGTTCCATACAAATTTAAGGACTATTTGTTCCAGTTCTTTGAAAAATGTCATCAGTGTTTTGAGCGGGATAGCAATGAAAGTGTAGATTGCTCTGGGTAGCATGGACATTTTAACTAGGTTAATTCTTCTGATCCATGAGCATGGAATAGTTTTCCATCTTTTTGTGTCTTCCTCAATGTCTTTCAAGAGTGACTTATAGTTTCTAGAATATAGGCCCTTTACATCTCCGGTTAAGTTAATTCCAAGGTAACGTATGGTTTTTGGTGCTATTGTAAATGGGATGGATTCCCTAATTTCTCTTTCTTCAGTCTCAGTATTTGTGTATAGAAATGCAACTGATTTCTGAGCATTGATTTTGTATCCCGCCACATTACTGAATTGCTCTATAACTTCTAGTAGTTTGGGAGTGGATTCTTTTGGGTTTTCCATATAGAGTATCATGTCATCTGTGAAGAGAGACATTTTGACTTCTTCCTTGCCAATTTGGATACCTTTTATCCCTTTTTGTTGTCTGATTGCTGTTGCAAGGATCTAGTACTATGTTGAATAATAGTGGCGAGAGTGGGCATCCTTGTCGTGTTCCTCATCTTCAGGGAAAGGCTTCCAGCTTTTCCCCATTGAGAATGATATTTGCTGTAGGCTTTTCATAGATGGTTTTTATGAGATTGAGGAATGTACCCTCTATCCCTACACTCTGAAGGGTTTTAATCAGGAAAGGATGCTGTATTTTGTCAAATGCTTTTTCTGCATCAATTGAGAGGCTCATATGGTTCCTGAGTCTTTTCTTGTTGATATGATGTATCACGTTGATCGATTTGCAAATGTTGAACCACGCTTGCATCCCAGGTAGGAATCCCACCTGGTCATCATGGATAATCCTTTTAATGTACTGTTGGATTCTATTAGCCAGGATCTTGTTGAGGATTTTGGCATCCATATTCATTAGGGAAATCGGTCTGTAATTCTCCTTTTTGATGGGGTCTTTGCCTGGTTTGGGGATCAAGGTAATATTGGCCTCATAGAATGAGTCTGGTAGCTTTCCTTCTGTTTCTATTTTTTGAAATAGCTTTAGGAGAATAGGTATTATTCCTTCTTTGAATGTTTGGTAGAATTCCCCAGGAAAACCGTCCGGGCCTGGAGTTTTGTTATTTGGAAGGTTGTTTAGCACTGACTCAATCTCTTCATAATTAATTGGCCTGTTTAAAAAATCAATTTCTTCCTGTTTCAGTCTTGGTAGTTTATAGGTTTCCAGGAAAGCCTCCATCTCTTCCAGATTGCTTAATTTATTGGCATAGAGCTGTTGATAAATGTTTCTAATAATCCTTCCAATTTCATTGGTGTTGGTTGTGAACTCTCCTTTTTCATTCATAATTTTATTAATTTGGATCCTTTCTCTATTCTTTTGGATAAGTCTTGCCAGCGGTTTGTCAATTTTATTGATTCTCTCAAAGAACCAGCTTCTAGTTCTGTTGATCTGCTCCACTGTACTCCTGGTTTCTAATTCATTGATTTCTGCTCTAATCTTGGTCAACTGTTTCCTCATGCGTGGATTAGGCCCGTCCCTCTGTTGCTGTTCCAGCTTCTGGAGGTGAGAATATAAAAACTGCATTTTAGATTTTTCTATTCTTTTGAGTGAGGCTTGGATGGCTATGTATTTCCTTCTTCTGGGCGCTCTCTCCTTCCTTTCCCAACTCCCGTCCTAGGGCCATTGGCTGAACAACATAAAAAACAAAGGAGGATAGAACTGCAACAACAATCAAATACTCAAGCAGGGTGGGAGGTTTCAGCCCCCTCTCAGCAACTCAGTGCAGATTGAACATCCATAAGATGTAGGTCCTGAAAGCAAACCATCTGAATCCCACAGCTATCTCCACATATCTGTCCACATCCTTATACCACTGTGGAGGACACATTAACTGTAGGCACACAGGGTGCAGTTACAAAAATGCACCCGATTTATTTTGTCCACAGGGGAAATTTCAATGTTTCCAGGGAGTGAAATCACACAGAGTACATTTTGGTAATAAAATGGGCTAGAAATCACTATAAAAAGCTAACTAGAAATTCCCGTATGTTTGGAATTTGAGAAGTAACTCTGTAAATAAGAGTAAAGAAATCCCAAAGAAAAAGAGCGATGTTGGAACTCAGTGAAATGAGCATCATAAAATTATAATCAAATACGTCTTCTGGCCAGAAATTCCTGGAATATTGGTGTGAGAAGATTGTACGGTCTCAAAATCATCCCTAATTGACCAAGACATTTTAATACTGCAAACAGCGGTAGATCTGTCACTTATCTCTATGACCCTCCTACCCATTAGCTTGGGCTTTACGTTATGAACCACACAGGGAATCAATCCAAGCTGACTCTCATGGGATCTCCTGGGACCTCCAGGAATGAGAGCATTTTAAGAGAAAACGTTCACCAGCTTCTCTCCTGGGAGATCCAGGGGCCCAGGTTACTCGATGAACCCCTGTGATCATCTCTCCTGGGCCCTGTCCTGAGCGGCACTTCCTAAACTGTTTCTCTCTAGGACTAACACAATGTTTCCCCAACTCATTCAGGCCCAAGGCAGCTGAAAATCAGTGCTCTACAAACCACCACTTCATTATTTTGCAAATTTCTTGTAAATAGGAACCATTCTAGCTCTGCTAAACTAGGAAAACAGTATCTTTAACATAAATATAGAGAAACGATAAAAAAACAAGCGAACAAAAACAAAAGAAGGATCACAAAACATTAGTATTAAATTCTGTTTAGATGCCATTGCAGGCCTCAAGAGCCCCAGAGTTGGGCAGTCCTGGTTATAGAAGGAGAGACCAGCTACAGAAGGGGTGGAGTCAGACTAGCCCAAAAGTGAACAGAGAGAGGCCCAGGCTATAAGGGGGACTAGGGAATTCCATGAAGGATGGCCAGGGTCACCTGATTATAACTGGAACAGGGAGCAGGGAAAGAAGAAGCAGTGAACAGAGTTTGGGGGCATCAAACAGGTGAGATCATTCATGGAGGTGAAAAGTGTCCCCAAAGCCAGTGTCAGCCTCCCATCCACAAAGCCCTTCGTGGCCCCTGGAGACAGGGCCGGGAGCCGAGAGTTTGAGATCCAGCTGTGCTGCTTACCAGCTGTGTGACCCTGGGCTGGTTTCCTTCAGTGAACTGCGAGTGTCCACGCCTGTGTCCGTAACTGTGCGGAGGCCAAGTGAAAGACACATGCTGAGCACCTTTGGACATCAGTATCATCGTCTCCATGGGGCAAGTGTCTCCCAGATCTGGTGCCTCACGTCAGCTGTTATGTCACACCAGTGTTGCACTGGTGACAACCACAGGTCCCTCCTGTGTCAGGCCTGTGCTAAGTCGCGTGCTTTGCACACATCATCTCTCAGGCTCCAGATGGCAGGAGGAGGTCATGAAGAGTGGACAGAGTTATGGGCCCCTGGCGAGGCTGAGGGATTCCTGGGCCCTGGGAAGGGTGAGTGAGTGGGGTCCCCTAGGGAGGGCTGAGAAATGCAGCTCCTGGGCTTACCTTGGAAGGAATGGGGGATTGGGCACCCCTGGAAAGGACTGGAGGAGTCTTACAGGATTCCTGGGTCCCCACAGGGCAGATCCCTCCCACACCTGTGCTGATAAAGGCTGGCATCTGGAAGCAACAGCAGCAGCAGCAGCATTCAGAGGCAGCAGAGGGAGCAGATCCATGGGAGGCTGGATGGAGCAGTGAAGAATGGTCTGGCAGCCAAGTGGACTCACCAGGCTGGGCTGCCCTCGGCCCCTTCCCCTTCCCCAGCCACCTCACTAGCTCTGGCCTTGACCTCACCCTCTAGCAGGGCATGCGCAAGCCAGGCAGAGGTGGACACCTGGGGCCAAGGAAGGGTCCCTCCCCAGATCTCTGTGTCCTGGTTGTTGAATAGACAAAAGGAGTCACCCAGGGCCCCTGGAACCAGGAGGAGAATCTGGCCCGAGAGGCCTCTCTGCTGGGGCTTGGGGAGAATCATGGAAGGACAGCATTTAGCACTGGTTCATTCACAGAATAAAAGCACAACACAAGTCCCCTTGGATGCTGATATCCGTTTATTACCCCAGCCACATTCTGAGCGCTCACTCGGGGACTTGGAAGCAGGAGAGTAACTGACATTAATTTAAAAGAACAAAAATGCTGAAATGTGGTGCTCTTACAAATCAACGTCCAACACTCCCCCCCTCACACTCTCCATAGTGGGGAAACTGAGGCAGCCAGGGATTTGGCAAAGATGACACAGTGGTTTCTGAGGGTTTTGCTGATTACATCTGACTGAACTCCTTTTTCCAAAGGTCACTCCTTTTAATCTTGCCAGTGATGGTTTTGGGCGGTTCTGAGACAAATTCCACCTGGTCAAGGATAAAGCAAACTCATCCTGACTTAGTCCAGCTGTCATTTCCTACCAATGCCCCATGCACCTCCTCTGCCCCTGCACAGTCCCCTAGAAGGGGTGGCACCATGTGGTGGCCCCAGTAGGCTCCACCAAGCATGTCAGGGTGTCATCTGACCCTGGAAGTTAGATGCATCCCTGTGACGTGCTCTGGCCAGTGAGATGTGAGTGGGAGTGAGGGGTGCCACCTCAAACAGAACACTTGGGACAACTGAGTCTGGCATCCCCTCTGTCCATCTCATATAGCACCTGGCAGTTACCTACGGTGGGTCTGCTTTTATCCTGGTCCCAGGAAGACCATGTGGGTGTCTGGCAGGAGCAAGAAAGATACTTCCCTCGTTAGAAGCCGCTAAGACACAGGGCTACTAGTTACACACAGTAACATCTGGCCCATGCTAACTGGCAGGCACCCTCCGGTCTACTCTCTATGAGGCAGCACAGCCTAACATGCAAAGCATGAACTCTGTTGTCAGATACACATGGCTTTGAGCTCCAGATCTGCCCTTTTCTTCACTCCAACCTCAGGCAGTTTACTGTGAGTCTTTGAGCCTCCATTTCCACTCTGCAAAATAGACGGTTATACCATCTCAGGTTTGGAGGGGCTGAAATGAAACAGTAATACATGTAAAGCTTTGAGTCCAGTGCCTGGCACACATAGTAAATGTTCAATAAATATTAGCTGCATGCCTTTATGTTTCGAAGGTAGACATTCAGAAAGCACAGGAACGTATTATTACGAAAGAAGGACATGTTAAATTTTTGGCCCGTGTATCCTTTCAAACTTTGTTTTTCAACAAATAGCATAATATTTACATTCATTCACAGCCCTTTTCCTCTCAACAAGATACTGTGTTCTTTCCATGTTACAAATAACTACCTGCATCATGTTTTTAAGTTATATAATATTAAATACCATGAATAATTTAATCATTTCTCTATTGTTGGGCATTTTCATAGGTTGCAAATGGCATCAAAGACAAATGAAGTAGAATAAAGTCCATCATAATGTATTGCAGGCTAGAATAAATATTATTCTATTAACTCTTCTTTGTTATGTATCTATAAACATATTGGGTTGCGATTTAAAATGTATTCCTGGAGAGAATCCAAGATGGAGGAGGAACAGAAGACCTTAATTTCATACGGTTCCTGGAATTCAGCTAGATAGCTATCAAACCATTGGAACATCTGTGAACGCAACACAAGATGGAATAAAAGAATAGCTGCAACTCTCCAAATAGAACAAGTGACCACCTTCTCCAACGTAGGAGGTGTGAAGTGAATCTGAGGTGATATGCGGAAAGATAAACTGCAGGGGGAGGGAACCTCTGTTAGTTGGCTACAAGAAAGTGGTAGAGAAATGTAGCACAAAATCAGAGCTTTTAGAAGTCTGCTCCAGTGAGGGATGTCCCTGCCTGAAAGGTGCCCAGGTGGCAAAACAGGGCAGAATCCTAGGTGGGTTAGTGTGGTCTCGGGATCCCCGGGGTCACAGAAATAACAGGGGTGCCTGAGTGTGGCAGAGCTCGCAGGCATCGGAGCAGGGAGCCACCTGGAATCAGTGAGCCCAGGAGTGGGCTCTTAGCTCAGGGATGCCATATACCATGAACTGCAGAATGGTCAGGCAACCGCTCTCTGAGCAGGGGCCCAGCAAATGGCAGAACCAGCAGAATCCCCCATTCCTCCCCAGGGAGGAACAGCTCAGGGTGTGCACTGCAGGAGTCTGCAGGGTTTAGAGACACCAGTGGCATCCAGGCTTGAGATACAGATGCTCAGTCACAGGCTGGGTGAGCACAGAGAGCGGGCGGAGACCAGGGAGATAGGAATGATTGACTGCTTTTCCCTGAGGAAGCACTCAGGGGTGGATCCCCGAGTTCCCTGATCCGGGACTGGAGTTTGGGAGGCCCCCATTTTCATTCTCACATCCGCTAAAGCTGGGCAGAAACCCTTCAGGGAACAAAAGCCACATAGAGCAAACTAGACCAGATTACTTAGCCGGGACCCTGGCAAGGGCGCTACAATTCAGCCCTGACAAAAATACCTGAGAATCAAGGCAACAGGCCCCTCCCCAAGATCTCCAAGAATATCCATTCAAGACCGAGTATACCAATCATTGAGAACTGCAAAACTTCAGCACTAGGGGAATATAGTATATAGAATTCATGGTTGTTTCCCCAGGAATCTCGAGTCTTTCAATTTTAATTTTTTTTCTCTTTCATTTTTCAACCCATTTCTTATTTCATCAACTCTTTCTTAAAAATCTTTTTAAATTTTCATTTGTACAGTTACATTCTATCCTTTCACTGTATTTAATTTTGTTTTTGTAAATACTCAAGTTTTTTTCTTTACAATTTTGGGATGCAGTTTCCTCTAACAGACCAAAATACAACCAGAATCTAGTGTATGGTTCAGTTCTCTTCACCTGTCTGATCATATTCTCTTTTTTCCCCCTCTTCTTCTTCTTCTTCTTTTTTTTTTGTTTATTCATTTTGTTTTCTTAAAGTCTCTTTAAATTTTCATCTTTACAGATACATTCTATCTTTTCAATCTGTTTAATTTTTGTATATATAAATATGCTTTTCTTTCTTTACAATTTTGAGATGTAGTTTCTTCTAACAAACTGACCAAAATACACTCAGGATATAGTGTTCTGTTCACCTATCAGTGTATATTCTTTTATTTTCCCTTTTTTTTCCTCTTTGGTTTTTGTCTTTTAATTTCCATTTGTACGGTTACATTCTATCTTTCCATTGTATTCAATTTTATTTTGGTACATATGTAAGTTTTTCTTTCTTTACGATTTTGGGATCTAGTTTTCTAACAAACAGACCAAAATACACACAGGATCCAGAGTATCGTTCGGTGTATATTTCTTTGGGGTCGTTGTTGCCGTTTTAGTATTTTGTTCTCTCACTCATCTATTCTTCACTGCACCAAATGACAAGATGGAAAAACTCACCTCAAAAAAGAGAACAAGAGGCAGTGCTGATTGCCAGGTCCCTAATCAGTATGGACGTAAGTCAGATGTTGGAAGTAGAGTTCAATAGAGATAACTAGCTGGGCTTGAAAAAAGCATAGAAGACACTACAGAATCCCTTTCTGGAGAAATAAAAGAACTAAAATCTAACCAACTCGAAATCAAAAAGGCTATTAATGAGATGCAATAAAAAATGGAGGTTCTAAGTGCTAGGATAAATGAGGCAGAAACAGTGACTTTACAGATAATACAATGGCACTAAATTCATATCGTTCAATAATTACTCTGAATGTAAACGGGCTAAATGTCCCAATCAAAAGACAAAGGGTATCAGATTGGAGAAAAAAGCAAGACCCGTCCATATGCTGTCTGCAAGAGACTCATTTCAGACCCAAAGACACCTCCAGATTCAAAGTGAGGGGGTGGAAAACCATTTATCATGCTAATGGACATCAAAAGAAAGCTGGGGTGGCAATCCTTATATCAGACAAATAGATTTCAAATCAAGGCTGTGATAAGGGATGAGGAAGGACACTATACCATAATTAAAGGGTCCATCCAACAAGATCTAACAATTGTAAATATTTATGCCCTGAACAGGGGAGCAGCCGATTATATAAGCCAATTAATAACAAAATCAAAGAAACACATGGACAATAATACAATAATAGTAGGGGAATTTAACACCCCACTCACTGCCATGTACAGATCATCTAAGCAGAAGATCAACAAGGAAACAAGGACATTGAATGACACACTGGACCAGACGGACTTCACAGATATATTCAGAACATTCCAAACTAAAGCAACAGAATACACATTCTTCTCATGTGCACATGGAACATTCTCCAGAAAAGATCACATACTGGGTCACAAATCATTTCTCTACTGGTACCAAAAGACTGGGATCATTCCCTGCATATTGTGGGACCACAATGCTTTGAAACTGGAACTCAATCACAAGAGGAAAGTTGGAAAGAATTCAAATACATGGAGGCTAAAGAGCATCGTGCTAAAGAATGAATGGGTTAACCAGGAAATTAAACAAGAATTTTAAAAATTCATGGAAACAAATGAAAATGAAAATACAACTATTGAAGACCTTTGAGAAGCAGCAAAGGCAGGCCTAAGAGGGAAGCATATAGCACTACAAGCCTTTCTCAAAGAACAAGAAAGGTCTCAAAATGCAGCCTACCCTGACACCTAAAGGCACTGAAGAAAGAACAGCAAATAAAGCCTAAACCCAGCAGGAGAAGAGAAATAATAAGGATTAAGGCAGAAATCAAGGAAATAGAAACCAAAAGAACAGTAGAACAGATCAATGAAAGAAGAAGCCGGTTCTTTTGAAAGAATTAGTAAGATTGATAAACCTCTGCCCAGACTTACCAAAAGAGAAAGGACCCAAATAAAGAAAATCATGAATGAAAGAGGAGAGCCACAATCAACACCAAAGAAATACAAACAATTATAAGAACATATTATGTGCAACTACATGCCAACAAATTAGGCAATCTGGAAGAAATGGAAGCATCCCTAGAGATGTCTGAACTACCAAAACTGAACTAAGAAGAAAAAGAAAACCTGAACAGACCCATAACCAGCAAGGAAATTGAAGCAATAATCACAAATCTCCCAACAAATAAGAGCACAGACCAGATGGCTTCCCAGGGGAATTCTACCAAACATTTAAAGAACTAAAGTCTTCTTCCAAGGTCTTTCTATGAGGCCAGCATTAGCTTGATCCCAAAACCGGATAAAGACCTCACCAAGAAGGAAAATTACATACCAATATCCCTGATGAACATGGACGCAAAAATTCTCACCAAAATACTAGCCAATACGATCCAGCAGTCCATTAAAAGGATTATTCACCATGACCAAGTGGGATTTATTCCTGGGCTGCAAGGGTGGCTCAACCAGCACAAACCAATCAATGGGGTACACAACATTAATAAAAGAAAGGACAAGAACCACATGACCCTCTCAATAGATACAAAAAAGCATTTGACAGGTACAGCATCCTTTCTTGATTAAAACTCTTCACAGTGTAGGGATAGACAAAACATACCTCAATATCATAAAAGCCACCTAGGAAAAGCCCATTCATTCTGCATGGGTAAAAACTGAGAGCTTGTCCCCTAAGGTCAGGAACATGGCAGGGACGTCCACTATCACCAATGCACAACATAGCGCTAGAAGCCCTAGCCTCAGCAATCATACAGCAAAAGGAAATAAAAGGCATTGGCAAAGAAAAAGTCAAACTCACTCTTCACAAACGACATGATGCTGATACCCAAAAGACTCCACCCCCAAATTGCCAGAACTCATACTGGAACTCGGCAAAGTGGCATGTTTAAATCAAGCACAGAAATCAATTGCATTTCTATACACTAACAATGACACAGAAGAAAGAGAAATTAAGGAGTCGAAGCCATATACAATTGAACCCAAAACCATAAGATACCTAGGAATAACTTAAATGAAGAGGCAAAGGATCTATCCTCCGAAAACTACAGAACACTCATGAAAGAAATTGAGAAAGACACACACACACACACACACACACACACACACACACACACACACGGGAAAACGTTCCATGATCATGGATTGGAAGAACATATATTATTAAAATGTTTATGCTACCTAGAGCAATCTCTACATTCAATGCAATCCCTATCAAATACCATCAACTTTTTTCACAGAGCTAGAAGAAATAATCCTAAAAATTGTATGGAACCAGAAAAGACCCCAAATAGCCAAAAGAATGTTGTAAAAGAAAACCAAAGCTGGTGGCATCACAATTCCGGACTTCAAGCTGTCTTATAAAGCTGTAGTCAACGAGACAGTATGGTACTGGCAGAAAAACAGACACATAAATCAATGGAACAGAATAGAGAGCCCAGAAATGGACCCTCAGCAATATGGTCAACTAAACTTTGACAAAGCAGGAAAGAATATCCAATGGAAAAAAGATAGTCTTTTCAGCAAATGGTGTTGAGAAAATTGGACAGCCACAGGCAGAAAAGAAAGAAAGTGGACCATTTCCTTACACCATTCTAAAACTGGATAAAAGACCTAAATGTGAGATAGGAAACCATCAAAATCCTAGAGGAGGACACAGGCAGTAACCTCTGTGACCACGGCCACAGCAACTTCTTGCTAGACACATTTCCAAAGGCAAGGGATGCAAAGGCAAAAATGAACTATTGGGACTGCATCAAGATAAAAAGCTTTTGCACAGCAAACGAAACAGTTGACAAAACCAAAAGACAACCAACAGAATAGGAGAAGATATTTGCAAATGACATATCAGATAAAGGGCTAGTATCCACAATCTGTAAAGAACTTATCAAACTCAACACCCAAAGAACAAGTAATCCACTCAAGAAACGGGCAGAAGACATGAACAGACATTTCTCCAAAGAAGACATCCAAACGGCCAACAGACACATGAAAAAATGCTCCACATCACTTGGCATCAGGGAAATACAAATCAAAACCACAATGTGATACCACCTTACACCAGTCAGAATGGTTAAAATTAACAAGTCAGGACACGACAGATGTTGGCAAGGATGTGGAGAAAGGGGAGCTCTCTTCCACTGTTGGTGGGAATGCAAGCTGGTGCAGCCACTCTGGAAAACAGTACCGAGGTTCCACAAAAAATTGAAAATAGAGCTACCCTATGACTCAGCCATCGCACTACTGGGTATTTACCCCATAGATACAAATGTACTGATCTGAAGGGGCACCAGTGTTTATACCAGCAATGTCCACAAAGACTATCTATGAAAGGAGCCCAGATGTCCATCGACACATATTGAATGGATAAAGAAGACGTGATATATATAGATGGATAGATACATAGATAGATAGATAGCTAAGATGGAATATTATGCAGCCATCAAAAGTGAAATCTTGCCATTTACAGTGATGTGGATTGAAAGAGGGTATTATGCTGAGCAAAAAAAGTCAATCAGAGAAAGACAATTATCATATGATCTCACTAGTATTTGGAATTTAAGAAACAAAAGAGAGGATCATAGGGAGAGAGAGGAAAGAGGTTAAAAGAAGACAAAACTAGAGAGGGCAACAAACCATAAGAGACTCTTAATCATAGGAAGCTGACTGAGGTTTGCTGGAGGGGAGGGGGGGTGGAGGGATGGGGTAATTGGGTCATGGACATTGAGTAGGGCATGTGATGTAATGAGCACTGGATGTTAATATAAGACTGATGAATGACAGACCTGTAAGTCTGAAACCAATGATACCGTCTATGTTAATTAAATGAATTTAAATATATGTTTTTAAAAAAAGGAGAGGACAAAAATAAATAAAATCAAAAATGTAAGAGGTGAATTAACAACCAACATCACAAGAACACATAGGATCATAAGAGAACATTATGAACACTTATCTGCCAACAAATAAGACAACCTACAAGAAATTGATCAATTGCTAGAAACATATAAGCTTCTAAAATGGAATGAAGAACAGAAAATTGGAACAGACCAATTACTAGCAATGAAATTGAATCAGTAATCAAAAACCTCTGATCCAAAAGATGAGGACTGGATGGTTTCACAACTGAATTCCACCAAATAATTAAGGAACATTTAATACCTATTCTTCTCAAACTATTCTAAAATACAGAAGAGAAGGATAAGCTTCCAAATTCATTCTATGAGGCCAGCATGACCCTGATGCTCAAACCAGATAAACACACTACAAAATAAGGAAACTAAAGGCCAGTATCTCTGATGAAACTAGATGCAAAAATTCCCAACAAAATTTTAGCAAACTGAATCCAACAGGGCATTAAAAAACAAAAACCATTCCCCCCGGTCAAGTGGGATTTCTTCCAGGGATGCGAGGGTGGGTCAATATGCACAAATCAAGGCGACAGATCATAGTAACAAGAGACAGAAAAACAACTATATGATCATGTCAATAGATGAAGAAAAATCATTTAACGAGGACAACATCTATTCATTATTAAAATGCTCAACGAAGTAGCAATAGAGGAAACATACCTCAACAGAATAAAGGTCAGCTATGAAAAACCCATGGCTAACATCACCCTCAGTGCTGAAAAACTGAGAGCTTTCACTCTAGGTTCAGGAGCAAGACAAACATGTCCACTCTCACCACATTTACTCGACATATTACTGAGTCCTAGACACAGCGATCAGACAAGAAGAAATAAAAGGCACTCATATTGGTAATGAAAAAAACAAAATTTTCCCCTATCTGTAGATGACATGAGACTATGACATGAGACTATACAGAGAAAACCCTAAAGACTCTACCAAAAAAACTCCTAGAAGCAATCAATAAATTCAGTAAAGCTTCAGGATACAAAATTTATATATGTTGCATTTGTATATGCTCCTAATGAAGTTGTAGAAACCAAAATTAAGAAAACAGTCCTGTTGACAGTTGCACCATAAAGTTTAAAATACCTAGCAATCAACTGAACCAAGGAGGTGAAATGCCTGTACTCTGAAAGCTATCCAACACTGGCGAAAGAAACTGAAGATGACAGAAGCAAATCCATGAGCAAATTCCATGTTCATCAATTGGGAGAACCAATATTAAAATGTCCCTGCCACCTGAGGGAACCCACAGATTTAATGCAATCCCTATCAAAATACCAACAGCAGTTTTTCACTCAACCAGAATAAAGAATCTTAAAATTTGTACAGAACACAAAGACCCTGAATGACCAAAACAATCTTGAAAAAGAACAAAACTGGAGGTATCACAATTCCAGATTTCAAGACATACTATAACTCTGTAATAATCAAAACAATATGACCTGGCACAAAAATGAATACACAGACCAATGGAATAGGACAGTCCAGAAATAACCCCATCTTTATATGGTCAATTCATCCATGACAAAGGAGACCAGAATACACAATGGGGAAAAGACTTGTCTCTTCAACAAATGGTGCTGGAAAAACTGGACGCCCACCCACAAAACAATGAAACCAACCACTTCCTTACACCACCCACAAAAATAGACTCAAAATGGATTAAAGACCCACATGTGAGACCTGAAACCATAAAATTCCTAAAAGAATACATGCAGTAATTTTTTTGACATCAGCTATGGGAACAATTTTCTAAGCTAGGTCTCCTCTGGCAAGGGCCACAAAAGCAAAATTAATTAACTGGGATTACAACAAAATATTAACTTTTGCTCAGTGAAGGAAGCTACCAACAAAACACAAAGGCAATATACTGAATGCGAGATGTTTGCAAATGATGTGTCTAATAACAAGTTAATATCCAAAATACATATAGAACTTATACAATGCCACACCAAAAAAACCCCAAAGTATCCAATTAAAAATAAGCAGAGGACATGAATAGACATTTCTCTCTAAAGAAATACAGATGGTCAACAGACACCTGAAAAGATGCTTACTTTCACTAATCATGGGGGAAATTCAAATCAGAATAAGATATCATCTCACACACATCATAAGGGGTAGAAGAAAAAACACAAGAAATAACAAGTGTTGTTGAGGATTGGAGGAAAAGGTACCCTCATGCACTGCTGGTGGGAATGCAAACTGATACAGCCACTACGGAAAACAAGATGTGGGTTCCTCACAAAATTTCTAAATACCATACAATCCAGTAATTCCACAGTGGGCATTTACCCAAGGTAAATGAAAACACTAATTTGAGAAGAGAGATGCACCCCTACATTAACTGAGGCATTATTACCACAGCCAAGATACAGAGGCAACCCAAGTGTCCGTCCATACATTAGTGGATATAGAAGATGTAGTATATATTCAATAAAACATTACTCAGATATTAAAAAGAAGTTGAGATCTTGCCATTTGCAACAACATGGATGGATCTAGAAGATATAATGCTAAGCGAAAGAAGTCAGAGAGAGACAAATACCATGTGATTTCACTCATATCTGGAATTTAATAAACAAAGAAAAAAGATGAATCCAAACAGACTCTTAAATACAGAGAACAAACTGATGGTTGACAGAGGAGAGGTGGGTGGGGGGATGGGTGAAAAAGATGAAGGGGATTAAGAGGACACTGATGGTGATGAGCACAGAGTCATGTATACAGTGGTAGAATCATATTGCACACCTGACACTAATATAACACTTACTTATACATGAATAAAAAAAATTTAAAGAATAATGGCACAACAGATTTGTTGATTTCTTTATCTTGGAATGAAAATGTGACACATTTAGTTTCTGAAATCATTCATAAATTGGAAAAAAAAATGGGGGTATTGTCCTATTATTGCCCCTATCCAGATATATAATTGAGTAACTATAGCAGGTCTGTGCAGTATAAGCCATTATTTCTTCCCCCCAAATGATTATGCCCCCTTGCATCTTATTCAGCAAATTACCTTAATTTCATACGCAAAAGGTCTCCATTTATGATTTCAAATGTGCAAACCTTAAAATTGCACACATAGGATATATACCTCTTTTCAAATTAAATGAAATGGGCGGGAGTCTTATGTCTAAAATATACCTATATTTACTACATAGTTAAAATATCAAATGAAATACACTATGATGAAATGACATCACACTGATACAGATACATTCCTTTTTTATATGACTAGTCAATGTGGGAAGATATTTTCACCTGTGTGGAAAAAGTTAGTAATAACCTACAACAACAAATCCTGAAGTTATACAAAGCTGCATTCTCCTTAGAAGGCCTATCTTCTTGTCTTACAAGTCACAGGAAGGAGGCATGACAGTATGTGTTATGAATGTACAACTTAGGAAGATACAGGGGTGCCTGGGTGGCTCAGTCAGTTAAGCATCTGCTTTTGGCTCCGTTCATGCTCTCAGGGTCCTGGATGGAGTCCTGCATTGGGCTCCCAGCTCAATGGGGACTCTGTTTCTCCCTCTGCCTCTCCCTCCTGCTCACACTCTCTCTCCCTAAGGAATAAACGAAATCTTAAAAAAAAACAAACAGGAAGATATATGAATATATGTGAATTAGAAAATAAACAAAAGAGAAAAGTGAATAAATTGGAAATGTATGAATTGGTGGATGCAAGCACCATTTTTGGGTGTTATATGCAACTAATGAATCATCGAGCTTTACATCTAAAAACCAGGGATGTACTGTATGGTGACTAACATAATAAAAAAATATTATCATAGGGGCGCCAGGGTGGCTCAGTCATTGCGCATCTGCCTTCGGCTCAGGGCATGATCCCGGCGTTATGGGATCGAGCCCCACATCAGGCTCCTCCGCTATGAGCCTGCTTCTTCCTCTCCCACTCGCCCTGCTTGTGTTCCCTCTCTCGCTGGCTGTCTCTCTCTCTGTCAAATGAATAAATAAAATCTTTTAAAAAAATAGTATAATAAAATAATAAAATAAAAATTAAAAATTAAAAAAATAACATGTTTTTTCTTCCAAAACAGATTCAAAAACTCTGCTTAGTACAATCTTCTCCATATTTAGAAGTGTTCCTGATAATTTTTTTTTTAAGATTTATTTTCTTTGAGACAGAAAGCAAAAGCCAGTGGACAGGTAGAAGGAGGGGGAGGAGAGAGAGACAGAGAGAGAGAGAGAGAGAGAGCGCGCACCTGCAGATTCCATGCTGAGTGGGGGAGCCCAACCCAGGGCTCAATCCCAGGACCCTAAGATCAAGACCTGAGCTGAAATCAAGTCAGACACTTAACTCACTGACACCCAGGTGCCTCTGACCTGGGGTTTTGAGGCCAAGTTTTCTCCTAGATTTCAAGCTTCATGCCCTGTGTCTGAGCTCTCCAAGCTTTACCTGGGATCTATTGATGGTCTTTTTTTTTTTTTTTTTTTTAATCACCCCTGAGTGTACTTGTTTGGCCTTCAGGTCTGATTCAGATTCTTCCTGAAGGATCTGTGCAGTCTTTAGTCTAATTCCTGTTTGGAATGGGACTGCTCCTAATGGAACTGGGCTAGCCCTCAATCTGAGTCCTTTTAAAAGCAGACCCTTCCAGTGGGAACTCTGTCAGTTGCAATTGTGTAGGCTTTGGTCCTATTCCCCTTTGCAACTGCACTCTTCCCTTTGGGACTGTGCCTGTTGGAACTGCACTAGCCTTCAGTCTCTGGTCTGTTTGGGACTGAACTGTTCTCTCTGAAACTGGGCTGGCCTTTGGTGTGATTCCTTCTGGAAACAGGATGGCCTTGAAATTCTTTTATAAGAAATGGGATCCCAGTCATCAAAATGCTTTAGGGCATTTCACCCATGGGGACACTGGATGGTTTTATGTTTAAAAATAGTCTTTAAATTTGTATGGAACCAGAAAAGGCCCCAAATCTCCAAGGAACTGCTGAAAAGGAAAAACAAATTGGGGGCATCACAATACCGGATTTCGAGCGGTACTACAAAGCTGTGAATTCAAAGACAGCATGGTACTGGCACAAAAACAGACACATAGACCAATGGAACAGAATAGAGAACCCAGAAATGGACCCTCGGCTCTTTGGGCAACTAATCTTTGATAAAGCAGGAAAAAACATCCGGTGGAAAAAAGAAAGTCTCTTCAATAAATGGTGCTGGGAAAATTGGACAGCTACATACAAAAGAATGAAACTTGACCAATCTCTCACACCATACACAAACATAAACTCCAAGTGGATGAAAGACCTTGATGTGAGACAGGAATCCATCAGAATTCTAGAGGAGAACATAGGCAGCAGCCTCTATGACATCGGCCAAAGCAAACTTTTTCATGACACATCTCCAAAGGCAGGAGAAACAAAAGATAAAATGAACTTATGGGACTTCATCAAGATAAAAAGCTTCTGCAAAGCCAAGGAAACAGTCAAAAAAATCTAAGAGGCAGCCCACGGAATGGGAGAAGATATCTGCAAATGATGCTACAGATAAAAGACTGGTATCCAAGATCTACAAAGAACTTCTCAAACTCAATACACGAGAAACAAATAAATAAAAAAATGGGCAGAAGATACGAACAGACACTTTTCCAATGATGACATACAAATGGCTAACAGACACACGAAAAAATGTTCAAAATCCTTAGCCATCAGGGAAATTCAAATCAAAACCACACTGAGATACCACCTTACGCCAGTTAGAATGGCAAAAATAGACAAGGCAAGAAACAACAATTGTTGGAGAGGATGTGGAGAAAGGGGATCCCTCCTACATTGTTGGTGGGAATGCAAGTTGGTACAGCCACTCCCGAAAACAGTGTGGAGGTCCCTTAAAAAGTTCAAAATTGAGCTACCCTATGATCCAGCCATTGCACTGCTGGGTGTTTACCACAAAGATACAGATGTAGTGAAGAGAAGGGCCATATGCACCCCAATGTTCATAGCAGCATTGTCCACAATAGCTAAATCGTGGAAGGAGCCGAGATGCCCTTCAACAGATGACTGGATTAAGAAGTTGTGGTCCATATATACAATGGAATATTACTCCGCTATCAGAAAGAATGATTTCTCAACATTTGCTGCAACATGGACGGCACTGGAGCAGATAATGCTAAGTGAAATAAGTCAAGCAGAGAAAGACAATTATCATATGATTTCTCTCATCTGTGGAACATAAGAACTAGGATGATCGCTAGGGGAAGAAAGGGATAAAGAAAGGGGGGTAATCACAAGGGGGAATGAAACATGAGAGACTATGGACTATGAGAAACAAACTGAGGGCCTCACAGGGGAGGGTGGTGGGGGAATGGGATAGACCGGTGATGGGTAGTAAGGAGGGCACATATTGCATGTTGCACTGGGGGTTATAAGCAACTAACGAATCATCGAACTTTACATCGGAAACCGGGGATGTACTTATGGTGACTAACATAATATAATAAAAAATCATTAAAAAAAATAAAAAATAAATAAAACAAAATAAAATAAAATAAGGGGGCAATATGAGAAAAAAAAAAACAAATTATGGTCCCTCTGGAGGCATATTTTTAAATAAATGGACTGACCTAACCTGAAATAATTGACAACTTCAATGGCCATGATGAGGAACTTTTGATCATCCCAACCTTAATTTTCTCACACCTGAATGGACTGCCATGGTTCTAAAATTGACAAAACAGGATACCGATTACAATAGGTATTTGGAAGCTGCCAAATGCTAACAAGAATCGAAAATTGCATCTCTCCAAATACAATTTGTAAACTAAATGAGGGGGCGACGGGGTGGCTCAGTCAAGTGAGAGTCTGCCTTCTGCTCAGGTCTTCATCCCAGGGTCCTGAGCTGAGTTCCCCATCAGTCTCCCTGCTCAGTGGGGAGCCTGCTTCTCCCTCTCCCTCTGCCTGCCACTCTCCCTGCCTGTGCTCTGTCTCTGTCAAATAAATAATTTTAAAAAATTAAATAAATGATGCAAGCATACAATTAAAGAGACAAAACAGGGCTTCTGAGTCCTCTTCTTCTCCTCCCCCACTTTCTTTGTCTAAGGAGGGGAGGCAACCACATTGTGCTCAGGCCACACCTCAGGCCCCACCTCCAGCACCATCTCCCTCTGTTATCTCTGCACCCTCTCATCTCCTCTGCTCCCACACTCTTATCTGATGTGGGAAACAAAGACAGAAGAAAAATTGTTAAATTTCCTTACTTCCTAGAGCCCAAGTCCTTGAAACAGGCAGAGTGACATTCCTCTAGGGACTCAACTGCCTTGATGTTAATACTTTGCTAAGGCCTCTCTCCCTCTTTTCCTTTTACCAAACCTTCCTTTTCCTCTGAAGCTCTCTCTGCTTCCTCCTCTCCTAAACCTCTTGAAACCTGCCCCTTTGAAGTTAAATCTCCTGAGGATCTAAATAGATCCCACATTTCCAACTTTTTTTTTTAAAGGTTTTATTTATTTATTTGACAGAGATAGAGACAGCCAGCGAGAGAGGGAACACAAGCAGGGGGAGTGGGAGAGGAAGAAGCAGGCTCATAGCGGAGGAGCCTGATGTGGGGCTCGATCCCATAACACCGGGATCACGCCCCGAGCCGAAGGCAGTTGCTTAACCACTGTGCCACCCAGGCGCCCCCCAACTTTTTTTTTTTTTTTGACTACAGTTGACACACAATATTACATTAGTTTCAGGTGTACAACTTAGTGATTCTATAACTTTATACATTAGGCTATATTCACTACGAGTATAGCTACCGTCTATCCCATTACATCACTACGAACCATCATTGACTGTATTCCTTATGCTCTGCTTTTTATTCCCATGACTTACTCATTTCATTACTGGAGGCCTATATCTCCCTCTCCCCTTCACCCATTTTGCCCACCACATGATAGTGAGTGTGCTGTGTCTCCTTTGTTACAATATGTAGATGATTGGCATCTCTGCTCCCCTCCTCACACCTCTTCACAGGAAGACAGCATCCACCTGGGAAAACTTTTGGCCTTAAAAGGGTCATGCAGTCTCCAAAGAAAAACTGCAGTTTGCTCAAACTCAGCTTAGGTATTTAGGTCACCTGATCTCAGAACAAGGACAGTACCTGGATCCAGGTAGACTCAAGGCATCCTCAATTTCCCACAACCTAAAACTAAGCACCAATGACCAGGCTTTCCTGGACTGGCCGGCTACTGTCAACAGTGGATTCCAAACTTCTCTTTTAAGGCTCAGCTGCTATACATTTTACTAAAACATGAGAAACCTAACACAATTATTCAGAAAGAGGGGGATGACACCGCTTTGAAACTTTAAACAAAAGTCTACCATTAGCCCCTGCCCTTGGAACTCCTAATGACCAACTTCCCTTTTTCATCTCTCTGATACGGAAGGGAATGTCCTTGCAGTGCTCACCCCAAAACACAAGGACCACCATCATCCCACAAGGTATAAGAGTCAATAGGTAGATGCTATGGCTGGGGGATACCCGCCTGCCTCAGAGCCATTCCTGCCACTGCCCTCTGGGATAAGGCCACTGAAGAATTCATCACACCATCCCCTTTAACCATCCCTGCACCCCATGTAGTAGAAGCCCTTCTGAACTCTCCTCACACTCAACATTTTCCAGACAGTCACCTCACCTCCTATGAAATCCCCCTGGTACCACTCCTCACATAACTCTTTCTGGTTCCAAAAGCCTCAACCCAGCCACCCTTCTCCCCTCCTTCACAGATGAAACCCCCCCACAGCCACTTCACACCGACAGGTCACCTGTTGACTCCCTGTGACAATTTTCAGCAAACTGCTCTAACCAAAGCACACTTTTCATGCTTTCCTGATGGTTCTTACTTAGAGGAGGAAAATGATAAATATCTCGCCAGCTAAGCTACCACAACTCCCTTTGAGGACACTGAGGCAGCACCTTTCCCTCTGGCTACTTCAGCCCAGCAGGATGAGTTCTGTGTCCTTAAGGCAGCTTCTATTGTAGCCGAGGGCAGCACTGCAAACATGTAAGGTGATACTCGGTATATGCTTTGGATAGCTAGCTCATGGTTTTGGAATATTATGGAAGAAACGAGGTTTCCTTCCTTACAATGGGGATGAGATTAAAAATGGCTGCTAGGTCTAAAATTCATCAGATGCCATGCTTTTGCCTGCAGATCTAGCTATTATTAAGGTCCCAGGGATATTCTGCACTTGACTTTCTGGAGGCCAAAGGAAACCACCTGGCTTATAGTTCTGCCCAAAAAAAGCTGCTCAAAAGGACACCGAGAGCCAGACCTCTGTCATGTTCTGAAGGGATGTCCTACCAACTGACAATTGGGAAAAATTGAGCAGACATGGCCAACAACAGGGCCCAGACAAGGAGAAACAATGTTGGGAATCTGATGACTAGTTGATAAAAAGAGAGAATTCTGGTTTGGATCAAATAACAATATGGCCATCTCCAAAATTCTAAAATTCCCACTCCTGACAACTGTACAAATATTAAACCATTGGTCTACTGACAAACTGATAGGGTTGATGAACCAGTATTGGTGGGGAAATGCTAAGAAGACTGCAGAAAGTGCCAACCTTGCTTGTCCCACTTGTCCAAAATACGATCCTGGAAAACAAATCCATACCTCCCCTGGGCATTTTAGACTGCTCAATGAACCATTTGAGATTTGGCAACTGGATTTCATGCAACTTTCTCATCTCATGGAAATAAGTTTGTGTTAGTCAATGTGCCTATGTTATCTCACTGGACCAAAGCTTTCCCTTGTAGAAAGGCCAATGACTCTTCTGTGGCTAAAATCCTGTTAGAAAAAATTCTCTCTCCGGGAAAAGCTCTCTTGAACACCACAATGACCAGAAAACCCATTCTACCGTGCAGGCATTTCACTGAGTTTGTGATCTTTGGCCGGTTTTACAATACTTTCATTGTACATTACTATCCCCTAACCTCACAACTGGTCCAACACCATAATGGCAACACTGGGGACCCAATTGGCAAAATCTGCAGAGACTTTCCAATGACCTGGGCCAAAGGCATTGCCAATACTTCTTCTAAATCTCAAGGCCATCCCCTTTGGAGCTCTGACTCCCAACCTTGGAGATAGTCACTGGATATCCATGCATTTGACCTCTGCCCCCTTTTGACCTGGAGTTGAGAAAAGGGGATATATTTCAATAATGCAAAGATCTAGTTGCTTCTATCAAAATGAACATTGTTGTAGCAGAGCAATCTTTTCAGTGTCCACTCCCAGGGGATAATTATCTTGACCATCACACCCTGCAAGCTGGGGATTCTTTCTCTTGGGAAAGACACTTCCACAGAGATTCTCTTCAACCTCCCTTGAGAGGACCTTATCGGATACTGCTAACCAAACCTTGTGCTGCCAAATCCCAGGGAATGGGCTCTTGGGTCCACGGGACACATTTAAAGAAGGCACCAGACCCTGACTGGACCTGGACACCATCTGGTCACGAGAACATAAACACTTCCCAAATTGAAAGAGAAAACATCTGGGGAGACAGCTTTCCCCCACATGTCCGGACCAGGCCTGCATTCCTTTTCTCACTGTTGCTCCTCCTACCTCTTTTGTGCAAAGAACATGCCTTTTTCTGCATTTCCCAGTCTCTTGCAAAAGGAGGAAACCTCTTTGGAGTATGACCTTTCCAGAAATAGCCTCATTTTTATCTTGTGAGCATTTCTAGAGTTTTAGAAGTTTCAGAATTCAAAAGTCTTTCTTTTACCTAAACTATTAACTGCACCCTGATTCCTTTTGTTTGTTTTTGTTTTGTTTTTGTTTGGTTTCTTTAAAGAAACAGAATTTTTAATTTATTAACATTAAAGACAAATGAAAAAAAAAAAACCATGCCGTGTTTATAGACAGAGAAATTCAAAATCATAAAAAAATGTCAATACTTTTCCAATTGCCTTGTATATTTTATGCAGCAGCAATTAATATCCCAATATGAGTTTGCAAGAAATATGACAGGCTAATTCTAAACTTGATACGGAAGAGCAAAGACCCATAGACAGCCAAGATGCTTCTGAAGAAAAAGGAAAGGGGAGGGCGCCTGGGTGGCCTCATTCGGTTAAGCATCTGCCTTCGGCTCGGGTCATGATCCCAGGTCCTGGGATCCAGTCCCACATCGGGTTCCCTGCTCGGCGGGAGTCTGCTTCTCCCTCTGCACCCCCTCCCATGTGCACAAAAATAAGTAAATAAAATCTTTAGGGGGGAAAAAAAGGAATAAGGAAAGGAGAACTGCCCCACCAGATATCAAGAATTATTATGAAGCTATAAGATTTAGGATAGGGTGTTATTCATGCTGGGAGACTAATGACTACCACTAGTGCACCCAGACCAGAATCACAAATGTATGAGAACTTCATCCATGACACAGGGGGCACTACAGATCACTGGGGAATGGTGTATGAAATACATGATGTCAGGACAACTGGTCATCCACATGGTAGATCTCTATCTCCTGCCATACACAAAATCTAATTTCCAATGGATTTACCGACTTCAAAATGAAAGATAAAACTGGTTAGTTAAACTTGCAGAAGAATATATAGAAAGATATCTTTATGATCCCAGGATAAGAAAATACTTCTTCACCAAGGCAAAAAAGCATTCTTCAGAAAGAAAATTGGTAAGCATGACAATGTTAAAATTAAGAATTTTTGCTGGGATGCCTGGGTGTCTCAGTCGTTGAGCGTCTGCCTTCAGCTCAGGGTGTGATCCCAGAGTCCTGGGATGCAGCCCCACATCCAGCCCTGCATCAGGCTCCCTGCTCTGCTGGGAGCCTGCCTCTTCCTCTCCCACTCCGTCTGCTTGTGTTCCCTCTCTCACGGGCTCTCTCTTTCTCTGTCAAATAAATAAATAAAATCTTAAAAAAAAAAGGAAAAGAACTTTTGCTAACAAAAAGATACCTTAGAGAAAAATTAAATTAGAAACCAGAAAAAGATACAGGCGTCCCAGGAAACAAGAATATTTGAATGAAATCTTTGAATTATACTTTATCATTCAAACTCCAGCTAACTTTTATATGAAAATCAGGAACCAAACAGATTCTGAAATCTAGGTAGTCTTCATTATTTTAACTCAGCTATCTGAATTCAAAAACTGATAACAAAGAATGTTTTATTCATAACACGCACAACCAACCACAGATCAATATCCAGAATATTTGAAAAGCTAATTCCTACATAACAAAAAGAGAAAAGCAAATAGCCCAATGGCAAAACTAGAATTTTATGGAAGAAAAAAATCCTAGTGGTGAATAAAAACATGAAAAATGTTCAACCTCAATAATAATCATAAAAATTCACCTTAAGGCCACAAAGAGTAACCCTTTTACATTCATCAGGTTGGCAAAAAATTAAGCCTGGCAAGACCAGTTATTGGTGAAGATAGGAATTCTATGCAGTACTGGGACAAGTACAATTGGTACAACTATTTTGAAAGATACTCTGCATTATCTTGCAAAACTCTACACGTTCATTCTTACAAACCAGAAATTCCAATACTAGAAAATGTATATGCCCTATTGAAAATCTTGAACCTACACACCAGGAAACGTGTGAGAATGTCCATTGCAGCATTGTTCAGAATAACAAAAAACTGGAAACAATTATTCACCAAAAGCAGAATAAATAAATGGTGCTATACTTATATAATTACATAGTTTGAACATCCGGATTCTAATCCAAATGCATGGTTTCTGAATTTATAACATAACAGACCATTACTGATAACACATGGAGTTTTAAACAGCTCTTTTGAGATAACAATACTGTTTTGAAATGTCCCGGAAGTATTCCTATTCTTGCAACAAGTTCTCTAATGCTTCATGTTCCCCAGTGTATCTGTATTCCCAGATGTACTCAGTGATTTCATTTAGTGCATTCTCGCAGTATTTCACTATTTTGCTCCCAGACACTTGAGGAAGACACTTCCAGGAGGCACACGTGACTCCGGGTTTGCCTTCATAGGGAGAAACCTGTCTTCCTTCAGGTAAACAACTGCCAATAAATATTTTCAGTTGGCTCCTTTCAAACCTAGGGTCCTGGGTTAGAACCAACACATGGTTTGGAATTGTCATCTTGCTTTTGATTCTGTACTTGCTGTCTGTCAATCCTTTGTAGAAACAGTGTCCCCAGTGAGGTGATGCTGGCTCACTGGTCTCAATCTCGAGCAGATACAGACTTCACACAGGAAGTACATGAGAGTTTCTCCCTTCTAACCTTCCCAGTTCTTCAAGTGTCACTTGAGTAGTTTACAACTGTGATGCACATTTCCTCCAACATGAGACACGCCACCAGAAAAAGACCTTGCTGGCACTGAAACACAAAACCACTAAATACAAAGAACTTGACTGCTGATCAGAAATTCTTCCAGGGACACCTGGGTGGCTCAGTCGGTTAAGCATCTGCCTTTGGCTCATGATCCAGTGAGTCATGATCCCAGTATCCTAGGACTGAGTCCCACACTGGGCTCCTTGCCCAGCGGGGAGCCTGTTTCTCCCTCTGCCTGATTCTCTCTCTCTCTCTCTCTCTCATACACACACGCACAAATAAAATCTTTAAAAAAAATTCTTCCATGGAAACTTTTTTAAAGTTTTTTAAATTACAATTACCTCACAGTTATATTCATTTCAGGTGTGCAATCTAGTGATTCAACACTTGTAGGCAACACCTGGTGCTCATCACAAATGCATGACTTAATCCCTATCACCTATTGAACCCATCCCCCCAAACATCTCCCCTCTGATTACCAACAGGTTGTTCTCTATAGTAAAAAGGCTGTTTTCTTGGTTTGCCTCTTTTTTCTTCTCGCTGCTCATTTGTTTTATTTCATAAATTCCACAAATGACTAAAATCATATAGTATCTGTCTTTGACGGACTTATTTTGCTCCTCAAGGCAAATCTTGATCAGAACGGGGAAATGTGAAAAGTCGTAACGGGAAATGCCACAAAACAGTCAGGAGGTTTTGGCAGGGGGAGCTCGGACACACTATCACTCTGAATAAACTGGGGACCCAACAGGAAGACATGGACTTGACCTCGCACGTGAATACTCCACTATTCCAGCTACAGGAACTCTATTCTCATCTCTCCATCCCCTCCCCCCAGCCCCCACCTCCCAACAGGACTCAACCATGAGAAGCCACAATGATTTGAACTACCAGATGCCTCCAATGGACTTTTGGTTCCTAACAGCCTTCTAAACTGCCCCCTTTTCGCCTGAAAACAGTGAGCCTCTCTGATGCTCCCCAATGTGCCTAAGGGTTAGTCACTGCTTCTTTGTCCTACATTCTATTCTTCTTCCTTCCCAAACAAAACCAACTTCGGCTGATAAATCCCTCAGAGTTTCTACCTTTAAGGTTACAAAATGGAGGGCAGTTTGTGTTTCTACCTGGGTCTCAGGTTCCAGCAGAATTAGGGAAGTGGGACCCCAGCTCATTCTTTTAGGAAGTCCTGAGAGTCAGCAGTTAGTGCATTCAAGTCCCAACTGAAAGCGGCTCCCGTTCCTCTGAATTTGGCTCAGGATTTCTCCCCAGAAACAAGCCTGCATCTGTAACAAGCCAACCACAGCATCTCTGATGTGGTGTCGCAGGACCCCTCAAGCCACGGATCCCTGAGTAAAACAGGTCTGTTCAAATACCCGCAGGGAAAATGAGGACTGAACCAGGGGAACAGCCCTCAAAATGCAAGCGACTGTGCTACTCACTTACCAGCATGTCCTGGGAAGCCGCCCAGAGCTGCCCCCTCAGCACTCAGCCAACAAGGCAGCTTCTTCCTCTACCTCGGGAGGCGACAAGTTGCTGCAAAGGCCCCAGGGTCTTCCCAGGGTGGGGGCCGAACCTACTGAAATGGCAGCTTTGGCGCTCTATTCCCTGCAGCCAGAGAGGGGCCGGATCCTTGGGGGCCTTCCAGAGCCCTTCCTGCTCTGAGGCGCCTTGGGTCAGAAAAGGCCACGGCGCGCCCTCTGCTGGCCGTGGCTGCGCACGCAGAGAAACCGCCCCCTTCCTGTTGGAGGTGCGCGCGCGCCCTCTGCTGGCCTCCCTGGGAATCCCTGCAATGCTCAAAGTCATGACCCCTCAGATGGAGGGACAGAGGGTGCTCTGTTCCACCCAAGCCATCTCTCTCCATGATAGATCCTAGGGTTCGGCCCCACAATGCAAAAGGAGGGGTCCCCATCTTCCCAAGGGAAACGTCCTCTGCACAGCTCTGCCCCAGAGAGGTCGGAGGTTTGGGCTCAGGGAAATCTGACGCCCTGGATTCCCGCCTTCTCCAGTCCCAACGCTCAGAGTAGCTACCTAGACCTCCTCCCCCCTGGTCCATGGTCCACCTCCACACACCTAGACCAGCAACTGCTTTTCATCCTTCCAACTCCTCTTTGTCTCTGCTTTTCTCTACCCCCTCTCCCTCTCTTGGTTCCTCTCACTTTCCAGGATTTGCCCAATCCCCCCACCACCCACTCAGTGTCCCTCTCCCTGACAGTCTCTTTCTCTATCTCTCCCCAGGCCCTCAGGCCTTCTGCTCTGTGCAGCCCTGTCCAGGACCACCACAGAGGACCACCTCTCCTGTCTCCCCCTCTCTCCTGCCATCATTCGGCCCTGGCCCTGCGCACAGGGCATGACAATCCCATTTACAAAGGCTGCTCAGGCTGACCTTGGCTGTAGCAGGGCAGTTACCCGCCTCTCCAGGGCAGAATGTGGACAGACAGACCTTGACACCTTGGCCCAGCCATGACCCCAAGGCTGCTGGAGGATGTCTGCTTCCACAACCTGGAGAGAAGGAGGGCTTTGCACGATCCAGGAGCTCTGGTGCAGAATGGACTGGAGTAAAGGACCTAAGAAGCAACAGACACATACACCCAACTCCTGCGTGGTGAGAGAGGAATGGGTCTCCTGTCACTGGCCTCTTCCCTGCCCATCCCTCAACATGGAAACTGTGGAGGATTATGGGGCATCAGGGGTCTTACCAAGAACACTGCCACCATCAGCGACCCTCAGAGCCCACCCGCTGTTGCGAGGCAGCTGGTGAGGTGAAACCAGTGCACAAAACCTGGATTAATGCAGGGCCTCCTCACCGGTCTCCCGGGGCCACTACTGACCCTTCATACATTCCTCACCATCACAACAGACCACTGCCTGGGGACAGACACCTATCCTGCTGATCACCACACACCCCCAAAACAAGCAGACACCATGACTCAAGGGTATCTATCACCAGAGTTAATACAACCACCAACAGATCTAAATACAGGGTGTGTCCACCTGCCCAGAAGGACTGCTTGGGCCCCTTGCAGTAAAGATGCCACAAAGGGTAATCTTGCTACTATCCTCCATCACCACCACTGCTGCCAGTTTGTTTCTGTGTGTACAGGATTCACACTGTGCTCTTGGAGGGGAATGACTGTAGGTCCTCGTGAAGGCAGACGCTGACACACAGACAGAACCGTGAAAGGTTTATTGGGGGGATACGAGGAGAGACAGAGCACAGGGGACAGGATGGGCAGGGAAGGCATTCAGACCATTAGGCTCATCTGACACCTTTACAACATATATACTCTGCATAGCCTGGTTGTTACCGCTCAGGGAGATCTTCAAACTTCAAACTGACTGTCCTGTAAGTCAAACAGATTTTGGATTATTTCAATGGGATCTTATGTTCTGCCATATGCAATTTGCCTCCTATAGTATATCTGAGGCCTTGGATGAACACCTGAGTGTGTGGCTGCCTCTGTGAGTCTATATGTAATAGAAAATAATTGTCTTCACATCTCAGACATCAATGTCTGAATGTACCCATTCTCAAAAGTATCTTTTATTTCCTTCTTGGCTAGGACCTGAAATTTAATAGAAAAAAAGGAGGTCATTTCTTTGTTGTTGAAATGAGGATCGCTGCTATCTGGGCTGAGATGTTCTACTCCAAGTGAAATTTCAAGGTCTTAAATGAACACCTTTTGATGATCATCTGCATGGAGCTATTTTTTTAAACAGTGAGTAGGGTGAGTGGCCAAAATCCCAGATATTTGGCACATTCTTTTTTTTTTTTTTTTGAAACAGAGAGAAAAAAAACAAAGACAGAGAAAGGGTAAACTTGTGAGCGAACAGGGAAGGCGGAAAAGGAGAGGGAGAGAGAGAAACCCTAAGGGTCTCCACACTCAGCGTCAAACCCGACCTGGGACTCAATCTCAGAACCTTGAGATCACAGCCTCAGCGGAAATCAAGAGTCCAATGTTTAACCGCCTGAGCCACCCAGGGGCCCCTGCAGATTCTTTATGTACTTCAACTCCTGTGCCTCTAATGACCTCAGAAACCAATATGCTCCCGGTTTCAAAGAAAACAAAGCTGAGGTTCTGAGTAGGCCCCACGGAGAGCTGGCATTCGGGCTGAGACATCAGCAACACAGGCAAATCCGCAGGATACTGTGGCAGAAGTTCTGGGAGATGCAAAGCTACAGGCAGGGAGGGGACTCAGATGCAGAGGGTGGTGACAGGGCTCGAGCTAGGGCGGCTCCTGGTCAACCCCGAATTCCCCACTAAGAGCCTCACTCAGGCTGAAGCCAAGGCAGCAGCTCTCTGATCTCAGTCCTGTCTTCACTTTCTCACACGGGGGCACACAAACTGAGGCAGACAAGAATCCCCAAAGAACCAAGTTAAATTTCCCACATCTCCACGGCATTCTTTCACACAGTTCAGAACTTTCAAAAATTTAGGGAAACAATAACCTTTATAGATTATGAATGAACAGCTTTATGCCAACAATGACATTTTCACCCAAATAACTGCATTATTCACACTGTGTGACAGACACACGCAGCAACTCGGTGTGGACCTCACTCTGCCTTCACACTCACTGCTTAAGCTGCTGGCCTGCCAGGAATGGCCTCCGCTCTACCTGAGAGAGACCATCCACTCCCCTGAGCACCTCCATCCTGCTTCTCATCCACAGTCTCCTGTTTCTGTGTGACCCACGGCTCCCTCTCCTGTCCTTCAGATACATCGCTGGTGCTTCCCTTATAAGGAACACAACGTCTGTGTGGTTTAATGAACGTGTCCCTCCCTTCTCTCAGACACCCTAAATTCCTAACGTTAAGAATAGACCTCATTCCTTCCAGAGCGCAGGATATGGTCTCTGTACAACATCCGTGCGCACACCTGCTGTGCCGAGCTCTCGGAGAAGAGAGGCTCTCCTTCACCGCAAAGGGACCTGCCAACCACCTGAGTAGGAGTGAAAGATGAAGTCCATCAAATGGATCTCCTGAGCAACTTGGAGAAAGTGATCACGTCCTCAGCAACATTCACTCCCCCACGACATGAGACGCCTGCACGCAGGACCGCTATTCCTCATGGGGGACGCACCAGCGTCTATCTCTGACCCACGCCACAGAAAAGAAAGAGGACGAGCCCATAGGAAGTGACTGAGCCACATTCCCACAAAACCTCCACACCTGCCTCCAGCATCTGCCACTGTCTCTCATTCTCACCTCCCTGAGCCGACAAGAGGGCTTCCCCCAAGTATCCACAGGTTGCAGAGGATGGGGCAGACCCCAACCATAATGATGAATCAAGGGACCACAGCCCTGCTTCAGTGGTTTACGTAACTAATAAAATGTCAGCTCAAACTCAACACACTGCACATGAAGTGAGAGGTGTTTCATCCCTCCAGGAACAACAAATGTGGACTCTGGACATGCACAACAGTAAGAAATACATGTCTACCATTGTGCAATAGAGACACTTCCTTCATACCAATGGCACCTGCCCCACTGCTCAGTGTATGGAAATAGTTAAGCACAAAGCATGTATGACGTGAGAACTTCAGGATGTTACAGTGTCTCAGCCGGGTTTCCCATGCAATGTCAAGACCTCAGCACAAGTCTGCCTTTGATCCACCCAAACATCCCTAAGGTGACGATCTGGAAACACAGAAGCCTGTAGGCTCTGGCATAAAGACATGGCATTTGAAAGATAAACGGCACCACACACAGATCCCAAGATATACCCAACAGATATAAGGCCACACACGGTGCTGCCCAGACAGGAACAGGATTCCAGAAATAGTTACAACGGGAAACAGCCACCGTATTTACCTTGTCCATCTCTGGGACCTCCTTGGGAGCGGTGCCACTGTTGTCCCCTTGAGCGCCACAGGCTTCTGAATGGGACCAAGGCCCTAGAAGAGACAGAGGTGGATTAAGACGGGTGTTGACCACGCAAGATTCAAGCCAAGCTTCTACACCTGCCCCAGGCTGTTTTACTCTCCCACTCTCAGGTCCATCCACATGCAGAGCGTTTCTCAAAGGTCTCCACTGACCACTGTGGACAAAGGAGAGACCACTCCCTCACCCTTGACGATATGACAACTCTGCACAATAGAGATGATTTCATAACTAATCAATAACGCTAGACAACTGCGGCCCCCACACGTGTAAGTGATGTGAAGACTGTGCTCCATTAAGCCAAGAGCCCAAAACATCATGTCTGTGCAGTGCACCTGGGCAATGCTTTTATGTCTGTCTATTGCACATTGTCACACTTCTCAATGGCAGACCCCTGCTGCCCAGTTCTATATGGAGAAACAAGACAGTCCACGAAATGGATGTCCACAGAAAGTTGAGGAATGTTCCTGTGTCCTCACTCAGGCTGATCCTTGCATTGCAAAGCCTCGTGGCACCTCCTCTATATCTTCTCCAACGACACAAGTAGTCACATGATGAATACGCGCTACAACTCACATCATGCAATCCAGATCATCTTACCACATGGTGGAGGAACGAAGGGCGAGCGAGGCCCGCATGTCGACCAAGGTGGAGGAGGCTGAGGTGGCACAGAGCCAATGAAGCCTGGTAATGTTTGGCCCGTATGGGAGGACATGCAGGTTGGCCAAGGAAACCTTCTCACATCTGGACCCACCTGCAGACAGACAGGAAAATAGTTTGGTGAGACAGACAGAAGTTGTAACACCAAGAGATGAAACCCAAAGAAAGAGCTCTCAGCATCTGCCTCCTTCTCCAATACCACGTTCCAGCAGAGCCGCATCCGTGCTAGAGCACTTGACCCCTCCCCACTGCTGCCAACTATAACAAGGGGGGAGAGGGGAATGGATATTACAGGAATAACCTACTGTGACCAAACATCACTAACCATGTCTGCCAATGGTCACTAGCAAGAAGTAGCATCTTCAAAGATGAAAAAGGAGCATGGCAAACTAGTGAAGGCAGGACACTCCAGACACGGAGGCATCGGGATCCTGGACAACACTTCATCTTTCCTCCTCAACCACACAGAATATTTTGGTTTGTTAACAAGAGAGAGAATGTGATGAAACTGCCCTTTCTTCTCAGGAATCCGAGCCACTCGAGGTGAATCCTTTGCCTGCAAGCCCCTGACTGTCCCCACGCTGCCTCACTTCCTGACACAAGGGTCTTCTGCTCTCTGCAGTTTCTGGCCATGGCCACAAACACACTTGAGGAATTAGGGGCCTGTGATCTGACAGGGGAATTGGAAAAGTGTTTTCCAAAAGGAACGTGATACCAATAACCCTTCTATAACTCAGCAGCTGTGCTTATCTTAAAACACAGTCACTCGGACATTTCAGCACACTGAGTTCCAGAGTAATTTTGTCCAATAGGAAATTAAGATGGGAAGCATAAGTTAGAGAAGCCACAAAACTGTATATGCTTTCCGATGGAAAACTCGAGAACGTGTGATGAGAGAAGAAACCTGCTCTCACTGTGACTTCGGACCAAACGACCTGCTCCTAGAAGCCCAACCGAAGGGCTTGTGGGGCACCGGTCATGCAGATAATCGCTAACATCCCCCCTTCAGAAAGTGTGTGTCACAGTGTGTTTTGCGACATGACACTAACAGCTTTGATCATGCAAAATAGTTGTGGAAAGGGTACAAGGAGAGGGATTCTGTATAGCACGTTTACCAGCAGAAGTAAAACAGGGATGACTTACGAAACATGGCCTATCTAAGCACATTCCAAACCGCAAAGCAGATAATAAAAAATGCACGGAGAGCTTCCCCTAGTTTCCAGTCGTGAGGATGACCACAGACCTTGTCACAGGTTAATCATCTAACCGCAATATGAACACAATACGTATCGCACCTGTACATACCCCAGTGGGAATCAGGCAGCCCAGAGACGTCAGTGTACAGTGAGCTGTCAGCTTCCTTGAGTTATTTCCCCCACGTGCGCTATGGGTGAGCAGGGGTACACAAACACACACACACACACACAAACACACACAAGACACACACACAGTGAGTGTTCTGCCATCCTTCACCTCTAACCACGTGTGGCTTTGGGAGAGGCCCCCAAAGATGATGATTTGTAACGGAGAAGCCTGTCAGCCCCTGCGTGAACTGCTTGTATTTGAGAGGTGAACGACGCCACAGACAAACTGGATGACCCACCCAACAGACACAAGGCCAGGACACGGTGCTGCCCAGACAGGAACAGGATTCCAGAAATGGTTACAACTGGAAACAGCCACCGTATTTACCTTGTCCTTCTCTGGGTCCTTCTTGGGCACGGTGCCACCTTTGTCCCCTTGAGCGCCACAGGTTTCTGAATTGGACCGAGGCCCTAGAAGAGACAGAGGTGGATTCAGACGGGTGTTGGCCACGCAAGATTCAAGCCAAAGCTCTACACCTGCCCCAGCCTGTTCTACTCTCCCACTCTCAGGTCCCTTCCAGATGCAGAGCGTTTCTCACAGGTCTCCGCTGACCTCTGTGGACAAAGGAGAGACCAGTCCCTCACCCTTGGGGATATGACCACTCCGCACAGTAGAGATGATTTCAGAACTAATCAATAACGCTGGACAACTGGGGCCTCCACACATGCAAGTGATGTAAAGACTGTGCTCCATTAAGCCCAGAGCCCAAAACATCATGTCTGTGCAGGGCACCTGGGCAATGCTTTTATGTCTGTCTATTGCACAATGTCACACTTCTTCTCAATGGCAGACCCCTGCTGCCCAGTTCTGTATGGTGAAACGAGACAGTCCACGAAATGGATGTCCACAGAAAGTTGAGGAATGTTCCTGTGTCCTCACTCAGGTTGATCCTTGCATTGCAAAGCCTCGTGGTACCTCCTCTACATCTTCTCCACCGACACATGTAGTCACACGATGAATACGCGCTACAACTCACATCATGCAATCCAGATCATCTTACCACATGGTGGCGGAACGAGGGGCAGGGGAGGCCCGCATGTCGACCAAGGTGGAGGAGGCTGAGGTGGCCCACAGCCAGTGAAGCCTGGTAAAGTTTGGTCCATAGGGCAGGGCATGCAGGTGGGCCGAGGAAACCCTCTCACATCCGGACCCACCTGCAGACAGACAGGAAAATAGTTTGGTGAGACAGACAGAAGTTGTAACACCAAGAGATGAAACCCAAAGAAAGAGCTCTCAGCATCTGCCTCCTTCTCCAATACCACGTTCCAGCAGAGCCGCATCTGTGCTAGAGAACTTGACCCCTCCCCACTGCTGCCAACTATAACAAGGGGGGAGAGGGGAATGGATATTACAGGAATAACCTAGTGTCACCAAACATCACTAACCATGTCTGCCAATGGTCACTAGCAAGAAGTAGCATCTTCAAAGATGAAAAAGGAGCATGGCAAACTAGTGAAGGCAGGACACTCCAGACACGGAGGCATCGGGATCCTGGACAACACTTCATCTTTCCTCCTCAACCACACAGAATATTTTGGTTTGTTAACAAGAGAGAGAATGTGATGAAACTGCCCTTTCTTCTCAGGAATCCGAGCCACTCGAGGTGAATCCTTTGCCTGCAAGCCCCTGACTGTCCCCACGCTGCCTCACTTCCTGACACAAGGGTCTTCTGCTCTCTGCAGTTTCTGGCCATGGCCACAAACACACTTGAGGAATTAGGGGCCTGTGATCTGACAGGGGAATTGGAAAAGTGTTTTCCAAAAGGAACGTGATACCAATAACCCTTCTATAACTCAGCAGCTGTGCTTATCTTAAAACACAGTCACTCGGACATTTCAGCACACTGAGTTCCAGAGTAATTTTGTCCAATAGGAAATTAAGATGGGAAGCATAAGTTAGGGAATCCACAAAACTGTATATGCTTTCCGATGGAAAACTCGAGAACGTGTGATGAGAGAAGAAACCTGCTCTCACTGTGACTTCGGACCAAACGACCTGCTCCTAGAAGCCCAACCGAAGGGCTTGTGGGGCACCGGTCATGCAGATAATCGCTAACATCCCCCCTTCAGAAAGTGTGTGTCACAGTGTGTTTTGCGACACGACACTAACAGCTCTGATCATGCAAAATAGTTGTGGAAAGGGTACAAGGAGAGGGATTCTGTATAGCACGTTTACCAGCAGAAGTAAAACAGGGATGACTTACGAAACATGGCCTATCTAAGCACATTCCAAACCGCAAAGCAGATAATAAAAAATGCACGGAGAGCTTCCCCTAGTTTCCAGTCGTGAGGATGACCACAGACCTTGTCACAGGTTAATCATCTAACCGCAATACGAACACAATACGTATCGCACCTGTACATACCCCAGTGGGAATCAGGCAGCCCAGAGACTTCAGTGTGCAGTGAGCTGTCAGCTTCCTTGAGTTATTTCCCCCACGTGCGCTATGGGTGAGCAGGGGTACACAAACACACACACACACACACACAAACACACACACACAAGACACACACACAGTGAGTGTTCTGCCATCCTTCACCTCTAACCACCTGTGGCTTTGGGAGAGGCCCCCAAAGATGATGATTTGTAACGGAGAAGCCTGTCAGCCCCTGCGTGAACTGCTTGTATTTGAGAGGTGAACGACGCCACAGACAAACTGGATGACCCACCCAACAGACACAAGGCCAGGACACGGTGCTGCCCAGACAGGAACAGGATTCCAGAAATGGTTACAACTGGAAACAGCCACCGTATTTACCTTGTCCTTCTCTGGGTCCTTCTTGGGCACGGTGCCACCTTTGTCCCCTTGAGCGCCACAGGTTTCTGAATTGGACCGAGGCCCTAGAAGAGACAGAGGTGGATTCAGACGGGTGTTGGCCACGCAAGATTCAAGCCAAAGCTCTACACCTGCCCCAGCCTGTTCTACTCTCCCACTCTCAGGTCCCTTCCAGATGCAGAGCGTTTCTCACAGGTCTCCGCTGACCTCTGTGGACAAAGGAGAGACCAGTCCCTCACCCTTGGGGATATGACCACTCCGCACAGTAGAGATGATTTCAGAACTAATCAATAACGCTGGACAACTGGGGCCTCCACACATGCAAGTGATGTAAAGACTGTGCTCCATTAAGCCCAGAGCCCAAAACATCATGTCTGTGCAGGGCACCTGGGCAATGCTTTTATGTCTGTCTATTGCACAATGTCACACTTCTTCTCAATGGCAGACCCCTGCTGCCCAGTTCTGTATGGTGAAACGAGACAGTCCACGAAATGGATGTCCACAGAAAGTTGAGGAATGTTCCTGTGTCCTCACTCAGGTTGATCCTTGCATTGCAAAGCCTCGTGGTACCTCCTCTACATCTTCTCCACCGACACATGTAGTCACACGATGAATACGCGCTACAACTCACATCATGCAATCCAGATCATCTTACCACATGGTGGCGGAACGAGGGGCAGGGGAGGCCCGCATGTCGACCAAGGTGGAGGAGGCTGAGGTGGCCCACAGCCAGTGAAGTCTGGTAAAGTTTGGTCCATAGGGCAGGGCATGCAGGTGGGCCGAGGAAACCCTCTCACATCTGGACCCACCTGCAGACAGACAGGAAAATAGTTTGGTGAGACAGACAGAAGTTGTAACACCAAGAGATGAAACCCAAAGAAAGAGCTCTCAGCATCTGCCTCCTTCTCCAATACCACGTTCCAGCAGAGCCGCATCCGTGCTAGAGAACTTGACCCCTCCCCACTGCTGCCAACTATAACAAGGGGGGAGAGGGGAATGGATATTACAGGAATAACCTACTGTCACCAAACATCACTAACCATGTCTGCCAATGGTCACTAGCAAGAAGTAGCATCTTCAAAGATGAAAAAGGAGCATGGCAAACTAGTGAAGGCAGGACACTCCAGACACGGAGGCATCGGGATCCTGGACAACACTTCATCTTTCCTCCTCAACCACACAGAATATTTTGGTTTGTTAACAAGAGAGAGAATGTGATGAAACTGCCCTTTCTTCTCAGGAATCCGAGCCACTCGAGGTGAATCCTTTGCCTGCAAGCCCCTGACTGTCCCCACGCTGCCTCACTTCCTGACACAAGGGTCTTCTGCTCTCTGCAGTTTCTGGCCATGGCCACAAACACACTTGAGGAATTAGGGGCCTGTGATCTGACAGGGGAATTGGAAAAGTGTTTTCCAAAAGGAACGTGATACCAATAACCCTTCTATAACTCAGCAGCTGTGCTTATCTTAAAACACAGTCACTCGGACATTTCAGCACACTGAGTTCCAGAGTAATTTTGTCCAATAGGAAATTAAGATGGGAAGCATAAGTTAGGGAATCCACAAAACTGTATATGCTTTCCGATGGAAAACTCGAGAACGTGTGATGAGAGAAGAAACCTGCTCTCACTGTGACTTCGGACCAAACGACCTGCTCCTAGAAGCCCAACCGAAGGGCTTGTGGGGCACCGGTCATGCAGATAATCGCTAACATCCCCCCTTCAGAAAGTTAGTGTCACAGTGTGTTTTGCGACACGACACTAACAGCTCTGATCATGCAAAATAGTTGTGGAAAGGGTAGAAGGAGAGGGATTCTGTATAGCACGTTTACCAGCAGAAGTAAAACAGGGATGACTTACGAAACATGGCCTATCTAAGCACATTCCAAACCGCAAAGCAGATAATAAAAAATGCACGGAGAGCTTCCCCTAGTTTCCAGTCGTGAGGATGACCACAGACCTTGTCACAGGTTAATCATCTAACCGCAATACGAACACAATAGGTATCGCACCTGTACATACCCCAGTGGGAATCAGGCAGCCCAGAGACTTCAGTGTGCAGTGAGCTGTCAGCTTCCTTGAGTTATTTCCCCCACGTGCGCTATGGGTGAGCAGGGGTACACAAACACACACACACACACACACACACACACACACACAAGACACACACACAGTGAGTGTTCTGCCATCCTTCACCTCTAACCACCTGTGGCTTTGGGAGAGGCCCCCAAAGATGATGATTTGTAACAGAGAAGCCTGTCAGCCCCTGCGTGAACTGCTTGTATTTGAGAGGTGAACGACGCCACAGACAAACTGGATGACCCACCCAACAGACACAAGGCCAGGACACGGTGCTGCCCAGACAGGAACAGGATTCCAGAAATGGTTACAACTGGAAACAGCCACCGTATTTACCTTGTCCTTCTCTGGGTCCTTCTTGGGCACGGTGCCACCTTTGTCCCCTTGAGCGCCACAGGTTTCTGAATTGGACCGAGGCCCTAGAAGAGACAGAGGTGGATTCAGACGGGTGTTGGCCACGCAAGATTCAAGCCAAAGCTCTACACCTGCCCCAGCCTGTTCTACTCTCCCACTCTCAGGTCCCTTCCAGATGCAGAGCGTTTCTCACAGGTCTCCGCTGACCTCTGTGGACAAAGGAGAGACCAGTCCCTCACCCTTGGGGATATGACCACTCCGCACAGTAGAGATGATTTCAGAACTAATCAATAACGCTGGACAACTGGGGCCTCCACACATGCAAGTGATGTAAAGATTGTGCTCCATTAAGCCCAGAGCCCAAAACATCATGTCTGTGCAGGGCACCTGGGCAATGCTTTTATGTCTGTCTATTGCACAATGTCACACTTCTTCTCAATGGCAGACCCCTGCTGCCCAGTTCTGTATGGTGAAACGAGACAGTCCACGAAATGGATGTCCACAGAAAGTTGAGGAATGTTCCTGTGTCCTCACTCAGGTTGATCCTTGCATTGCAAAGCCTCGTGGTACCTCCTCTACATCTTCTCCACCGACACATGTAGTCACACGATGAATACGCGCTACAACTCACATCATGCAATCCAGATCATCTTACCACATGGTGGCGGAACGAGGGGCAGGGGAGGCCCGCATGTCGACCAAGGTGGAGGAGGCTGAGGTGGCCCACAGCCAGTGAAGTCTGGTAAAGTTTGGTCCATAGGGCAGGGCATGCAGGTGGGCCGAGGAAACCCTCTCACATCTGGACCCACCTGCAGACAGACAGGAAAATAGTTTGGTGAGACAGACAGAAGTTGTAACACCAAGAGATGAAACCCAAAGAAAGAGCTCTCAGCATCTGCCTCCTTCTCCAATACCACGTTCCAGCAGAGCCGCATCCGTGCTAGAGAACTTGACCCCTCCCCACTGCTGCCAACTATAACAAGGGGGGAGAGGGGAATGGATATTACAGGAATAACCTACTGTCACCAAACATCACTAACCATGTCTGCCAATGGTCACTAGCAAGAAGTAGCATCTTCAAAGATGAAAAAGGAGCATGGCAAACTAGTGAAGGCAGGACACTCCAGACACGGAGGCATCGGGATCCTGGACAACACTTCATCTTTCCTCCTCAACCACACAGAATATTTTGGTTTGTTAACAAGAGAGAGAATGTGATGAAACTGCCCTTTCTTCTCAGGAATCCGAGCCACTCGAGGTGAATCCTTTGCCTGCATGCCCCTGACTGTCCCCACGCTGCCTCACTTCCTGACACAAGGGTCTTCTGCTCTCTGCAGTTTCTGGCCATGGCCACAAACACACTTGAGGAATTAGGGGCCTGTGATCTGACAGGGGAATTGGAAAAGTGTTTTCCAAAAGGAACGTGATACCAATAACCCTTATATAACTCAGCAGCTGTGCTTATCTTAAAACACACTCACTCGGACATTTCAGCACACTGAGTTCCAGAGTAATTTTGTCCAATAGGAAATTAAGATGGGAAGCATAAGTTAGAGAATCCACAAAACTGTATATGCTTTCCGATGGAAAACTCGAGAACGTGTGATGAGAGAAGAAACCTGCTCTCACTGTGACTTCGGACCAAACGACCTGCTCCTAGAAGCCCAACCGAAGGGCTTGTGGGGCACCGGTCATGCAGATAATCGCTAACATCCCCCCTTCAGAAAGTGTGTGTCACAGTGTGTTTTGCGACACGACACTAACAGCTTTGATCATGCAAAATAGTTGTGGAAAGGGTACAAGGAGAGGGATTCTCTATAGCACATTTACCAGCAGAAGTAAAACAGGGATGACTTACGAAACATGGCCTATCTAAGCACATTCCAAACCGCAAAGCAGATAATAAAAAATGCACGGAGAGCTTCCCCTAGTTTCCAGTCGTGAGGATGACCACAGACCTTGTCACAGGTTAATCATCTAACCGCAATACGAACACAATACGTATCGCACCTGTACATACCCCAGTGGGAATCAGGCAGCCCAGAGACTTCAGTGTGCAGTGAGCTGTCAGCTTCCTTGAGTTATTTCCCCCACGTGCGCTATGGGTGAGCAGGGGTACACAAACACACACACACACACACACAAACACACACACACACAAGACACACACACAGTGAGTGTTCTGCCATCCTTCACCTCTAACCACCTGTGGCTTTGGGAGAGGCCCCCAAAGATGATGATTTGTAACGGAGAAGCCTGTCAGCCCCTGCGTGAACTGCTTGTATTTGAGAGGTGAACGACGCCACAGACAAACTGGATGACCCACCCAACAGACACAAGGCCAGGACACGGTGCTGCCCAGACAGGAACAGGATTCCAGAAATGGTTACAACTGGAAACAGCCACCGTATTTACCTTGTCCTTCTCTGGGTCCTTCTTGGGCACGGTGCCACCTTTGTCCCCTTGAGCGCCACAGGTTTCTGAATTGGACCGAGGCCCTAGAAGAGACAGAGGTGGATTCAGACGGGTGTTGGCCACGCAAGATTCAAGCCAAAGCTCTACACCTGCCCCAGCCTGTTCTACTCTCCCACTCTCAGGTCCCTTCCAGATGCAGAGCGTTTCTCACAGGTCTCCGCTGACCTCTGTGGACAAAGGAGAGACCAGTCCCTCACCCTTGGGGATATGACCACTCCGCACAGTAGAGATGATTTCAGAACTAATCAATAACGCTGGACAACTGGGGCCTCCACACATGCAAGTGATGTAAAGACTGTGCTCCATTAAGCCCAGAGCCCAAAACATCATGTCTGTGCAGGGCACCTGGGCAATGCTTTTATGTCTGTCTATTGCACAATGTCACACTTCTTCTCAATGGCAGACCCCTGCTGCCCAGTTCTGTATGGTGAAACGAGACAGTCCACGAAATGGATGTCCACAGAAAGTTGAGGAATGTTCCTGTGTCCTCACTCAGGTTGATCCTTGCATTGCAAAGCCTCGTGGTACCTCCTCTACATCTTCTCCACCGACACATGTAGTCACACGATGAATACGCGCTACAACTCACATCATGCAATCCAGATCATCTTACCACATGGTGGCGGAACGAGGGGCAGGGTAGGCCCGCATGTCGACCAAGGTGGAGGAGGCTGAGGTGGCCCACAGCCAATGAAGCCTGGTAAAGTTTGGTCCATAGGGCAGGGCATGCAGGTGGGCCGAGGAAACCCTCTCACATCCGGACCCACCTGCAGACAGACAGGAAAATAGTTTGGTGAGACAGACAGAAGTTGTAACACCAAGAGATGAAACCCAAAGAAAGAGCTCTCAGCATCTGCCTCCTTCTCCAATACCACGTTCCAGCAGAGCCGCATCCGTGCTAGAGAACTTGACCCCTCCCCACTGCTGCCAACTATAACAAGGGGGGAGAGGGGAATGGATATTACAGGAATAACCTACTGTCACCAAACATCACTAACCATGTCTGCCAATGGTCACTAGCAAGAAGTAGCATCTTCAAAGATGAAAAAGGAGCATGGCAAACTAGTGAAGGCAGGACACTCCAGACACGGAGGCATCGGGATCCTGGACAACACTTCATCTTTCCTCCTCAACCACACAGAATATTTTGGTTTGTTAACAAGAGAGAGAATGTGATGAAACTGCCCTTTCTTCTCAGGAATCCGAGCCACTCGAGGTGAATCCTTTGCCTGCAAGCCCCTGACTGTCCCCACGCTGCCTCACTTCCTGACACAAGGGTCTTCTGCTCTCTGCAGTTTCTGGCCATGGCCACAAACACACTTGAGGAATTAGGGGCCTGTGATCTGACAGGGGAATTGGAAAAGTGTTTTCCAAAAGGAACGTGATACCAATAACCCTTCTATAACTCAGCAGCTGTGCTTATCTTAAAACACAGTCACTCGGACATTTCAGCACACTGAGTTCCAGAGTAATTTTGTCCAATAGGAAATTAAGATGGGAAGCATAAGTTAGAGAATCCACAAAACTGTATATGCTTTCCGATGGAAAACTCGAGAACGTGTGATGAGAGAAGAAACCTGCTCTCACTGTGACTTCGGACCAAACGACCTGCTCCTAGAAGCCCAACCGAAGGGCTTGTGGGGCACCGGTCATGCAGATAATCGCTAACATCCCCCCTTCAGAAAGTTAGTGTCACAGTGTGTTTTGCGACACGACACTAACAGCTCTGATTATGCAAAATAGTTGTGGAAAGGGTAGAAGGAGAGGGATTCTGTATAGCACGTTTACCAGCAGAAGTAAAACAGGGATGACTTACGAAACATGGCCTATCTAAGCACATTCCAAACCGCAAAGCAGATAATAAAAAATGCACGGAGAGCTTCCCCTAGTTTCCAGTCGTGAGGATGACCACAGACCTTGTCACAGGTTAATCATCTAACCGCAATACGAACACAATAGGTATCGCACCTGTACATACCCCAGTGGGAATCAGGCAGCCCAGAGACTTCAGTGTGCAGTGAGCTGTCAGCTTCCTTGAGTTATTTCCCCCACGTGCGCTATGGGTGAGCAGGGGTACACAAACACACACACACACACACACACACACACACACACACAAGACACACACACAGTGAGTGTTCTGCCATCCTTCACCTCTAACCACCTGTGGCTTTGGGAGAGGCCCCCAAAGATGATGATTTGTAACGGAGAAGCCTGTCAGCCCCTGCGTGAACTGCTTGTATTTGAGAGGTGAACGACGCCACAGACAAACTGGATGACCCACCCAACAGACACAAGGCCAGGACACGGTGCTGCCCAGACAGGAACAGGATTCCAGAAATGGTTACAACTGGAAACAGCCACCGTATTTACCTTGTCCTTCTCTGGGTCCTTCTTGGGCACGGTGCCACCTTTGTCCCCTTGAGCGCCACAGGTTTCTGAATTGGACCGAGGCCCTAGAAGAGACAGAGGTGGATTCAGACGGGTGTTGGCCACGCAAGATTCAAGCCAAAGCTCTACACCTGCCCCAGCCTGTTCTACTCTCCCACTCTCAGGTCCCTTCCAGATGCAGAGCGTTTCTCACAGGTCTCCGCTGACCTCTGTGGACAAAGGAGAGACCAGTCCCTCACCCTTGGGGATATGACCACTCCGCACAGTAGAGATGATTTCAGAACTAATCAATAACGCTGGACAACTGGGGCCTCCACACATGCAAGTGATGTAAAGACTGTGCTCCATTAAGCCCAGAGCCCAAAACATCATGTCTGTGCAGGGCACCTGGGCAATGCTTTTATGTCTGTCTATTGCACAATGTCACACTTCTTCTCAATGGCAGACCCCTGCTGCCCAGTTCTGTATGGTGAAACGAGACAGTCCACGAAATGGATGTCCACAGAAAGTTGAGGAATGTTCCTGTGTCCTCACTCAGGTTGATCCTTGCATTGCAAAGCCTCGTGGTACCTCCTCTACATCTTCTCCACCGACACATGTAGTCACACGATGAATACGCGCTACAACTCACATCATGCAATCCAGATCATCTTACCACATGGTGGCGGAACGAGGGGCAGGGGAGGCCCGCATGTCGACCAAGGTGGAGGAGGCTGAGGTGGCCCACAGCCAATGAAGCCTGGTAAAGTTTGGTCCATAGGGCAGGGCATGCAGGTGGGCCGAGGAAACCCTCTCACATCTGGACCCACCTGCAGACAGACAGGAAAATAGTTTGGTGAGACAGACAGAAGTTGTAACACCAAGAGATGAAACCCAAAGAAAGAGCTCTCAGCATCTGCCTCCTTCTCCAATACCACGTTCCAGCAGAGCCGCATCCGTGCTAGAGAACTTGACCCCTCCCCACTGCTGCCAACTATAACAAGGGGGGAGAGGGGAATGGATATTACAGGAATAACCTACTGTCACCAAACATCACTAACCATGTCTGCCAATGGTCACTAGCAAGAAGTAGCATCTTCAAAGATGAAAAAGGAGCATGGCAAACTAGTGAAGGCAGGACACTCCAGACACGGAGGCATCGGGATCCTGGACAACACTTCATCTTTCCTCCTCAACCACACAGAATATTTTGGTTTGTTAACAAGAGAGAGAATGTGATGAAACTGCCCTTTCTTCTCAGGAATCCGAGCCACTCGAGGTGAATCCTTTGCCTGCAAGCCCCTGACTGTCCCCACGCTGCCTCACTTCCTGACACAAGGGTCTTCTGCTCTCTGCAGTTTCTGGCCATGGCCACAAACACACTTGAGGAATTAGGGGCCTGTGATCTGACAGGGGAATTGGAAAAGTGTTTTCCAAAAGGAACGTGATACCAATAACCCTTCTATAACTCAGCAGCTGTGCTTATCTTAAAACACAGTCACTCGGACATTTCAGCACACTGAGTTCCAGAGTAATTTTGTCCAATAGGAAATTAAGATGGGAAGCATAAGTTAGAGAATCCACAAAACTGTATATGCTTTCCGATGGAAAACTCGAGAACGTGTGATGAGAGAAGAAACCTGCTCTCACTGTGACTTCGGACCAAACGACCTGCTCCTAGAAGCCCAACCGAAGGGCTTGTGGAGCACCGGTCATGCAGATAATCGCAAACATCCCCCCTTCAAAAGTGTGTGTCACAGTGTGTTTTGCGACACGACACTAACAGCTCTGATCATGCAAAATAGTTGTGGAAAGGGTAGAAGGAGAGGGATTCTGTATAGCACGTTTACCAGCAGAAGTAAAACAGGGATGACTTACGAAACATGGCCTATCTAAGCACATTCCAAACCGCAAAGCAGATAATAAAAAATGCACGGAGAGCTTCCCCTAGTTTCCAGTCGTGAGGATGACCACAGACCTTGTCACAGGTTAATCATCTAACCGCAATACGAACACAATACGTATCGCACCTGTACATACCCCAGTGGGAATCAGGCAGCCCAGAGACTTCAGTGTGCAGTGAGCTGTCAGCTTCCTTGAGTTATTTCCCCCACGTGCGCTATGGGTGAGCAGGGGTACACAAACACACACACACACACACACACACACAAACACAACCAAGACACACACACAGTGAGTGTTCTGCCATCCTTCACCTCTAACCACCTGTGGCTTTGGGAGAGGCCCCCAAAGATGATGATTTGTAACGGAGAAGCCTGTCAGCCCCTGCGTGAACTGCTTGTATTTGAGAGGTGAACGACGCCACAGACAAACTGGATGACCCACCCAACAGACACAAGGCCAGGACACGGTGCTGCCCAGACAGGAACAGGATTCCAGAAATGGTTACAACTGGAAACAGCCACCGTATTTACCTTGTCCTTCTCTGGGTCCTTCTTGGGCACGGTGCCACCTTTGTCCCCTTGAGCGCCACAGGTTTCTGAATTGGACCGAGGCCCTAGAAGAGACAGAGGTGGATTCAGACGGGTGTTGGCCACGCAAGATTCAAGCCAAAGCTCTACACCTGCCCCAGCCTGTTCTACTCTCCCACTCTCAGGTCCCTTCCAGATGCAGAGCGTTTCTCACAGGTCTCCGCTGACCTCTGTGGACAAAGGAGAGACCAGTCCCTCACCCTTGGGGATATGACCACTCCGCACAGTAGAGATGATTTCAGAACTAATCAATAACGCTGGACAACTGGGGCCTCCACACATGCAAGTGATGTAAAGACTGTGCTCCATTAAGCCCAGAGCCCAAAACATCATGTCTGTGCAGGGCACCTGGGCAATGCTTTTATGTCTGTCTATTGCACAATGTCACACTTCTTCTCAATGGCAGACCCCTGCTGCCCAGTTCTGTATGGTGAAACGAGACAGTCCACGAAATGGATGTCCACAGAAAGTTGAGGAATGTTCCTGTGTCCTCACTCAGGTTGATCCTTGCATTGCAAAGCCTCGTGGTACCTCCTCTACATCTTCTCCACCGACACATGTAGTCACACGATGAATACGCGCTACAACTCACATCATGCAATCCAGATCATCTTACCACATGGTGGCGGAACGAGGGGCAGGGGAGGCCCGCATGTCGACCAAGGTGGAGGAGGCTGAGGTGGCCCACAGCCAATGAAGCCTGGTAAAGTTTGGTCCATAGGGCAGGGCATGCAGGTGGGCCGAGGAAACCCTCTCACATCCGGACCCACCTGCAGACAGACAGGAAAATAGTTTGGTGAGACAGACAGAAGTTGTAACACCAAGAGATGAAACCCAAAGAAAGAGCTCTCAGCATCTGCCTCCTTCTCCAATACCACGTTCCAGCAGAGCCGCATCCGTGCTAGAGAACTTGACCCCTCCCCACTGCTGCCAACTATAACAAGGGGGGAGAGGGGAATGGATATTACAGGAATAACCTACTGTCACCAAACATCACTAACCATGTCTGCCAATGGTCACTAGCAAGAAGTAGCATCTTCAAAGATGAAAAAGGAGCATGGCAAACTAGTGAAGGCAGGACACTCCAGACACGGAGGCATCGGGATCCTGGACAACACTTCATCTTTCCTCCTCAACCACACAGAATATTTTGGTTTGTTAACAAGAGAGAGAATGTGATGAAACTGCCCTTTCTTCTCAGGAATCCGAGCCACTCGAGGTGAATCCTTTGCCTGCAAGCCCCTGACTGTTCTCACGCTGCCTCACTTCCTGACACAAGGGTCTTCTGCTCTCTGCAGTTTCTGGCCATGGCCACAAACACACTTGAGGAATTAGGGGCCTGTGATCTGACAGGGGAATTGGAAAAGTGTTTTCCAAAAGGAACGTGATACCAATAACCCTTCTATAACTCAGCAGCTGTGCTTATCTTAAAACACAGTCACTCGGACATTTCAGCACACTGAGTTCCAGAGTAATTTTGTCCAATAGGAAATTAAGATGGGAAGCATAAGTTAGAGAATCCACAAAACTGTATATGCTTTCCGATGGAAAACTCGAGAACGTGTGATGAGAGAAGAAACCTGCTCTCACTGTGACTTCGGACCAAACGACCTGCTCCTAGAAGCCCAACCGAAGGGCTTGTGGAGCACCGGTCATGCAGATAATCGCAAACATCCCCCCTTCAAAAGTGTGTGTCACAGTGTGTTTTGCGACACGACACTAACAGCTCTGATCATGCAAAATAGTTGTGGAAAGGGTAGAAGGAGAGGGATTCTGTATAGCACGTTTACCAGCAGAAGTAAAACAGGGATGACTTACGAAACATGGCCTATCTAAGCACATTCCAAACCGCAAAGCAGATAATAAAAAATGCACGGAGAGCTTCCCCTAGTTTCCAGTCGTGAGGATGACCACAGACCTTGTCACAGGTTAATCATCTAACCTCAATACGAACACAATACGTATCGCACCTGTACATACCCCAGTGGGAATCAGGCAGCCCAGAGACTTCAGTGTGCAGTGAGCTGTCAGCTTCCTTGAGTTATTTCCCCCACGTGCGCTATGGGTGAGCAGGGGTACACAAACACACACACACACACACACACACACAAACACAACCAAGACACACACACAGTGAGTGTTCTGCCATCCTTCACCTCTAACCACCTGTGGCTTTGGGAGAGGCCCCCAAAGATGATGATTTGTAACGGAGAAGCCTGTCAGCCCCTGCGTGAACTGCTTGTATTTGAGAGGTGAACGACGCCACAGACAAACTGGATGACCCACCCAACAGACACAAGGCCAGGACACGGTGCTGCCCAGACAGGAACAGGATTCCAGAAATGGTTACAACTGGAAACAGCCACCGTATTTACCTTGTCCTTCTCTGGGTCCTTCTTGGGCACGGTGCCACCTTTGTCCCCTTGAGCGCCACAGGTTTCTGAATTGGACCGAGGCCCTAGAAGAGACAGAGGTGGATTCAGACGGGTGTTGGCCACGCAAGATTCAAGCCAAAGCTCTACACCTGCCCCAGCCTGTTCTACTCTCCCACTCTCAGGTCCCTTCCAGATGCAGAGCGTTTCTCACAGGTCTCCGCTGACCTCTGTGGACAAAGGAGAGACCAGTCCCTCACCCTTGGGGATATGACCACTCCGCACAGTAGAGATGATTTCAGAACTAATCAATAACGCTGGACAACTGGGGCCTCCACACATGCAAGTGATGTAAAGACTGTGCTCCATTAAGCCCAGAGCCCAAAACATCATGTCTGTGCAGGGCACCTGGGCAATGCTTTTATGTCTGTCTATTGCACAATGTCACACTTCTTCTCAATGGCAGACCCCTGCTGCCCAGTTCTGTATGGTGAAACGAGACAGTCCACGAAATGGATGTCCACAGAAAGTTGAGGAATGTTCCTGTGTCCTCACTCAGGTTGATCCTTGCATTGCAAAGCCTCGTGGTACCTCCTCTACATCTTCTCCACCGACACATGTAGTCACACGATGAATACGCGCTACAACTCACATCATGCAATCCAGATCATCTTACCACATGGTGGCGGAACGAGGGGCAGGGGAGGCCCGCATGTCGACCAAGGTGGAGGAGGCTGAGGTGGCCCACAGCCAGTGAAGCCTGGTAAAGTTTGGTCCATAGGGCAGGGCATGCAGGTGGGCCGAGGAAACCCTCTCACATCCGGACCCACCTGCAGACAGACAGGAAAATAGTTTGGTGAGACAGACAGAAGTTGTAACACCAAGAGATGAAACCCAAAGAAAGAGCTCTCAGCATCTGCCTCCTTCTCCAATACCACGTTCCAGCAGAGCCGCATCCGTGCTAGAGAACTTGACCCCTCCCCACTGCTGCCAACTATAACAAGGGGGGAGAGGGGAATGGATATTACAGGAATAACCTACTGTCACCAAACATCACTAACCATGTCTGCCAATGGTCACTAGCAAGAAGTAGCATCTTCAAAGATGAAAAAGGAGCATGGCAAACTAGTGAAGGCAGGACACTCCAGACACGGAGGCATCGGGATCCTGGACAACACTTCATCTTTCCTCCTCAACCACACAGAATATTTTGGTTTGTTAACAAGAGAGAGAATGTGATGAAACTGCCCTTTCTTCTCAGGAATCCGAGCCACTCGAGGTGAATCCTTTGCCTGCAAGCCCCTGACTGTCCCCACGCTGCCTCACTTCCTGACACAAGGGTCTTCTGCTCTCTGCAGTTTCTGGCCATGGCCACAAACACACTTGAGGAATTAGGGGCCTGTGATCTGACAGGGGAATTGGAAAAGTGTTTTCCAAAAGGAACGTGATACCAATAACCCTTCTATAACTCAGCAGCTGTGCTTATCTTAAAACACAGTCACTCGGACATTTCAGCACACTGAGTTCCAGAGTAATTTTGTCCAATAGGAAATTAAGATGGGAAGCATAAGTTAGAGAATCCACAAAACTGTATATGCTTTCCGATGGAAAACTCGAGAACGTGTGATGAGAGAAGAAACCTGCTCTCACTGTGACTTCGGACCAAACGACCTGCTCCTAGAAGCCCAACCGAAGGGCTTGTGGAGCACCGGTCATGCAGATAATCGCAAACATCCCCCCTTCAAAAGTGTGTGTCACAGTGTGTTTTGCGACACGACACTAACAGCTCTGATCATGCAAAATAGTTGTGGAAAGGGTAGAAGGAGAGGGATTCTGTATAGCACGTTTACCAGCAGAAGTAAAACAGGGATGACTTACGAAACATGGCCTATCTAAGCACATTCCAAACCGCAAAGCAGATAATAAAAAATGCACGGAGAGCTTCCCCTAGTTTCCAGTCGTGAGGATGACCACAGACCTTGTCACAGGTTAATCATCTAACCGCAATACGAACACAATACGTATCGCACCTGTACATACCCCAGTGGGAATCAGGCAGCCCAGAGACTTCAGTGTGCAGTGAGCTGTCAGCTTCCTTGAGTTATTTCCCCCACGTGCGCTATGGGTGAGCAGGGGTACACAAACACACACACACACACACACACACACAAACACAACCAAGACACACACACAGTGAGTGTTCTGCCATCCTTCACCTCTAACCACCTGTGGCTTTGGGAGAGGCCCCCAAAGATGATGATTTGTAACGGAGAAGCCTGTCAGCCCCTGCGTGAACTGCTTGTATTTGAGAGGTGAACGACGCCACAGACAAACTGGATGACCCACCCAACAGACACAAGGCCAGGACACGGTGCTGCCCAGACAGGAACAGGATTCCAGAAATGGTTACAACTGGAAACAGCCACCGTATTTACCTTGTCCTTCTCTGGGTCCTTCTTGGGCACGGTGCCACCTTTGTCCCCTTGAGCGCCACAGGTTTCTGAATTGGACCGAGGCCCTAGAAGAGACAGAGGTGGATTCAGACGGGTGTTGGCCACGCAAGATTCAAGCCAAAGCTCTACACCTGCCCCAGCCTGTTCTACTCTCCCACTCTCAGGTCCCTTCCAGATGCAGAGCGTTTCTCACAGGTCTCCGCTGACCTCTGTGGACAAAGGAGAGACCAGTCCCTCACCCTTGGGGATATGACCACTCCGCACAGTAGAGATGATTTCAGAACTAATCAATAACGCTGGACAACTGGGGCCTCCACACATGCAAGTGATGTAAAGACTGTGCTCCATTAAGCCCAGAGCCCAAAACATCATGTCTGTGCAGGGCACCTGGGCAATGCTTTTATGTCTGTCTATTGCACAATGTCACACTTCTTCTCAATGGCAGACCCCTGCTGCCCAGTTCTGTATGGTGAAACGAGACAGTCCACGAAATGGATGTCCACAGAAAGTTGAGGAATGTTCCTGTGTCCTCACTCAGGTTGATCCTTGCATTGCAAAGCCTCGTGGTACCTCCTCTACATCTTCTCCACCGACACATGTAGTCACACGATGAATACGCGCTACAACTCACATCATGCAATCCAGATCATCTTACCACATGGTGGCGGAACGAGGGGCAGGGGAGGCCCACATGTCGACCAAGGTGGAGGAGGCTGAGGTGGCCCACAGCCAGTGAAGCCTGGTAAAGTTTGGTCCATAGGGCAGGGCATGCAGGTGGGCCGAGGAAACCCTCTCACATCTGGACCCACCTGCAGACAGACAGGAAAATAGTTTGGTGAGACAGACAGAAGTTGTAACACCAAGAGATGAAACCCAAAGAAAGAGCTCTCAGCATCTGCCTCCTTCTCCAATACCACGTTCCAGCAGAGCCGCATCCGTGCTAGAGAACTTGACCCCTCCCCACTGCTGCCAACTATAACAAGGGGGGAGAGGGGAATGGATATTACAGGAATAACCTACTGTCACCAAACATCACTAACCATGTCTGCCAATGGTCACTAGCAAGAAGTAGCATCTTCAAAGATGAAAAAGGAGCATGGCAAACTAGTGAAGGCAGGACACTCCAGACACGGAGGCATCGGGATCCTGGACAACACTTCATCTTTCCTCCTCAACCACACAGAATATTTTGGTTTGTTAACAAGAGAGAGAATGTGATGAAACTGCCCTTTCTTCTCAGGAATCCGAGCCACTCGAGGTGAATCCTTTGCCTGCAAGCCCCTGACTGTCCCCACGCTGCCTCACTTCCTGACACAAGGGTCTTCTGCTCTCTGCAGTTTCTGGCCATGGCCACAAACACACTTGAGGAATTAGGGGCCTGTGATCTGACAGGGGAATTGGAAAAGTGTTTTCCAAAAGGAACGTGATACCAATAACCCTTCTATAACTCAGCAGCTGTGCTTATCTTAAAACACAGTCACTCGGACATTTCAGCACACTGAGTTCCAGAGTAATTTTGTCCAATAGGAAATTAAGATGGGAAGCATAAGTTAGGGAATCCACAAAACTGTATATGCTTTCCGATGGAAAACTCGAGAACGTGTGATGAGAGAAGAAACCTGCTCTCACTGTGACTTCGGACCAAACGACCTGCTCCTAGAAGCCCAACCGAAGGGCTTGTGGGGCACCGGTCATGCAGATAATCGCTAACATCCCCCCTTCAGAAAGTTAGTGTCACAGTGTGTTTTGCGACACGACACTAACAGCTCTGATCATGCAAAATAGTTGTGGAAAGGGTAGAAGGAGAGGGATTCTGTATAGCACGTTTACCAGCAGAAGTAAAACAGGGATGACTTACGAAACATGGCCTATCTAAGCACATTCCAAACCGCAAAGCAGATAATAAAAAATGCACGGAGAGCTTCCCCTAGTTTCCAGTCGTGAGGATGACCACAGACCTTGTCACAGGTTAATCATCTAACCTCAATACGAACACAATACGTATCGCACCTGTACATACCCCAGTGGGAATCAGGCAGCCCAGAGACTTCAGTGTGCAGTGAGCTGTCAGCTTCCTTGAGTTATTTCCCCCACGTGCGCTATGGGTGAGCAGGGGTACACAAACACACACACACACACACACACACACAAACACAACCAAGACACACACACAGTGAGTGTTCTGCCATCCTTCACCTCTAACCACCTGTGGCTTTGGGAGAGGCCCCCAAAGATGATGATTTGTAACGGAGAAGCCTGTCAGCCCCTGCGTGAACTGCTTGTATTTGAGAGGTGAACGACGCCACAGACAAACTGGATGACCCACCCAACAGACACAAGGCCAGGACACGGTGCTGCCCAGACAGGAACAGGATTCCAGAAATGGTTACAACTGGAAACAGCCACCGTATTTACCTTGTCCTTCTCTGGGTCCTTCTTGGGCACGGTGCCACCTTTGTCCCCTTGAGCGCCACAGGTTTCTGAATTGGACCGAGGCCCTAGAAGAGACAGAGGTGGATTCAGACGGGTGTTGGCCACGCAAGATTCAAGCCAAAGCTCTACACCTGCCCCAGCCTGTTCTACTCTCCCACTCTCAGGTCCCTTCCAGATGCAGAGCGTTTCTCACAGGTCTCCGCTGACCTCTGTGGACAAAGGAGAGACCAGTCCCTCACCCTTGGGGATATGACCACTCCGCACAGTAGAGATGATTTCAGAACTAATCAATAACGCTGGACAACTGGGGCCTCCACACATGCAAGTGATGTAAAGACTGTGCTCCATTAAGCCCAGAGCCCAAAACATCATGTCTGTGCAGGGCACCTGGGCAATGCTTTTATGTCTGTCTATTGCACAATGTCACACTTCTTCTCAATGGCAGACCCCTGCTGCCCAGTTCTGTATGGTGAAACGAGACAGTCCACGAAATGGATGTCCACAGAAAGTTGAGGAATGTTCCTGTGTCCTCACTCAGGTTGATCCTTGCATTGCAAAGCCTCGTGGTACCTCCTCTACATCTTCTCCACCGACACATGTAGTCACACGATGAATACGCGCTACAACTCACATCATGCAATCCAGATCATCTTACCACATGGTGGCGGAACGAGGGGCAGGGGAGGCCCGCATGTCGACCAAGGTGGAGGAGGCTGAGGTGGCCCACAGCCAGTGAAGCCTGGTAAAGTTTGGTCCATAGGGCAGGGCATGCAGGTGGGCCGAGGAAACCCTCTCACATCCGGACCCACCTGCAGACAGACAGGAAAATAGTTTGGTGAGACAGACAGAAGTTGTAACACCAAGAGATGAAACCCAAAGAAAGAGCTCTCAGCATCTGCCTCCTTCTCCAATACCACGTTCCAGCAGAGCCGCATCCGTGCTAGAGAACTTGACCCCTCCCCACTGCTGCCAACTATAACAAGGGGGGAGAGGGGAATGGATATTACAGGAATAACCTACTGTCACCAAACATCACTAACCATGTCTGCCAATGGTCACTAGCAAGAAGTAGCATCTTCAAAGATGAAAAAGGAGCATGGCAAACTAGTGAAGGCAGGACACTCCAGACACGGAGGCATCGGGATCCTGGACAACACTTCATCTTTCCTCCTCAACCACACAGAATATTTTGGTTTGTTAACAAGAGAGAGAATGTGATGAAACTGCCCTTTCTTCTCAGGAATCCGAGCCACTCGAGGTGAATCCTTTGCCTGCAAGCCCCTGACTGTCCCCACGCTGCCTCACTTCCTGACACAAGGGTCTTCTGCTCTCTGCAGTTTCTGGCCATGGCCACAAACACACTTGAGGAATTAGGGGCCTGTGATCTGACAGGGGAATTGGAAAAGTGTTTTCCAAAAGGAACGTGATACCAATAACCCTTCTATAACTCAGCAGCTGTGCTTATCTTAAAACACAGTCACTCGGACATTTCAGCACACTGAGTTCCAGAGTAATTTTGTCCAATAGGAAATTAAGATGGGAAGCATAAGTTAGAGAATCCACAAAACTGTATATGCTTTCCGATGGAAAACTCGAGAACGTGTGATGAGAGAAGAAACCTGCTCTCACTGTGACTTCGGACCAAACGACCTGCTCCTAGAAGCCCAACCGAAGGGCTTGTGGAGCACCGGTCATGCAGATAATCGCAAACATCCCCCCTTCAAAAGTGTGTGTCACAGTGTGTTTTGCGACACGACACTAACAGCTCTGATCATGCAAAATAGTTGTGGAAAGGGTAGAAGGAGAGGGATTCTGTATAGCACGTTTACCAGCAGAAGTAAAACAGGGATGACTTACGAAACATGGCCTATCTAAGCACATTCCAAACCGCAAAGCAGATAATAAAAAATGCACGGAGAGCTTCCCCTAGTTTCCAGTCGTGAGGATGACCACAGACCTTGTCACAGGTTAATCATCTAACCGCAATACGAACACAATACGTATCGCACCTGTACATACCCCAGTGGGAATCAGGCAGCCCAGAGACTTCAGTGTGCAGTGAGCTGTCAGCTTCCTTGAGTTATTTCCCCCACGTGCGCTATGGGTGAGCAGGGGTACACAAACACACACACACACACACACACACACAAACACAACCAAGACACACACACAGTGAGTGTTCTGCCATCCTTCACCTCTAACCACCTGTGGCTTTGGGAGAGGCCCCCAAAGATGATGATTTGTAACGGAGAAGCCTGTCAGCCCCTGCGTGAACTGCTTGTATTTGAGAGGTGAACGACGCCACAGACAAACTGGATGACCCACCCAACAGACACAAGGCCAGGACACGGTGCTGCCCAGACAGGAACAGGATTCCAGAAATGGTTACAACTGGAAACAGCCACCGTATTTACCTTGTCCTTCTCTGGGTCCTTCTTGGGCACGGTGCCACCTTTGTCCCCTTGAGCGCCACAGGTTTCTGAATTGGACCGAGGCCCTAGAAGAGACAGAGGTGGATTCAGACGGGTGTTGGCCACGCAAGATTCAAGCCAAAGCTCTACACCTGCCCCAGCCTGTTCTACTCTCCCACTCTCAGGTCCCTTCCAGATGCAGAGCGTTTCTCACAGGTCTCCGCTGACCTCTGTGGACAAAGGAGAGACCAGTCCCTCACCCTTGGGGATATGACCACTCCGCACAGTAGAGATGATTTCAGAACTAATCAATAACGCTGGACAACTGGGGCCTCCACACATGCAAGTGATGTAAAGACTGTGCTCCATTAAGCCCAGAGCCCAAAACATCATGTCTGTGCAGGGCACCTGGGCAATGCTTTTATGTCTGTCTATTGCACAATGTCACACTTCTTCTCAATGGCAGACCCCTGCTGCCCAGTTCTGTATGGTGAAACGAGACAGTCCACGAAATGGATGTCCACAGAAAGTTGAGGAATGTTCCTGTGTCCTCACTCAGGTTGATCCTTGCATTGCAAAGCCTCGTGGTACCTCCTCTACATCTTCTCCACCGACACATGTAGTCACACGATGAATACGCGCTACAACTCACATCATGCAATCCAGATCATCTTACCACATGGTGGCGGAACGAGGGGCAGGGGAGGCCCACATGTCGACCAAGGTGGAGGAGGCTGAGGTGGCCCACAGCCAGTGAAGCCTGGTAAAGTTTGGTCCATAGGGCAGGGCATGCAGGTGGGCCGAGGAAACCCTCTCACATCTGGACCCACCTGCAGACAGACAGGAAAATAGTTTGGTGAGACAGACAGAAGTTGTAACACCAAGAGATGAAACCCAAAGAAAGAGCTCTCAGCATCTGCCTCCTTCTCCAATACCACGTTCCAGCAGAGCCGCATCCGTGCTAGAGAACTTGACCCCTCCCCACTGCTGCCAACTATAACAAGGGGGGAGAGGGGAATGGATATTACAGGAATAACCTACTGTCACCAAACATCACTAACCATGTCTGCCAATGGTCACTAGCAAGAAGTAGCATCTTCAAAGATGAAAAAGGAGCATGGCAAACTAGTGAAGGCAGGACACTCCAGACACGGAGGCATCGGGATCCTGGACAACACTTCATCTTTCCTCCTCAACCACACAGAATATTTTGGTTTGTTAACAAGAGAGAGAATGTGATGAAACTGCCCTTTCTTCTCAGGAATCCGAGCCACTCGAGGTGAATCCTTTGCCTGCAAGCCCCTGACTGTCCCCACGCTGCCTCACTTCCTGACACAAGGGTCTTCTGCTCTCTGCAGTTTCTGGCCATGGCCACAAACACACTTGAGGAATTAGGGGCCTGTGATCTGACAGGGGAATTGGAAAAGTGTTTTCCAAAAGGAACGTGATACCAATAACCCTTCTATAACTCAGCAGCTGTGCTTATCTTAAAACACAGTCACTCGGACATTTCAGCACACTGAGTTCCAGAGTAATTTTGTCCAATAGGAAATTAAGATGGGAAGCATAAGTTAGGGAATCCACAAAACTGTATATGCTTTCCGATGGAAAACTCGAGAACGTGTGATGAGAGAAGAAACCTGCTCTCACTGTGACTTCGGACCAAACGACCTGCTCCTAGAAGCCCAACCGAAGGGCTTGTGGGGCACCGGTCATGCAGATAATCGCTAACATCCCCCCTTCAGAAAGTTAGTGTCACAGTGTGTTTTGCGACACGACACTAACAGCTCTGATCATGCAAAATAGTTGTGGAAAGGGTAGAAGGAGAGGGATTCTGTATAGCACGTTTACCAGCAGAAGTAAAACAGGGATGACTTACGAAACATGGCCTATCTAAGCACATTCCAAACCGCAAAGCAGATAATAAAAAATGCACGGAGAGCTTCCCCTAGTTTCCAGTCGTGAGGATGACCACAGACCTTGTCACAGGTTAATCATCTAACCGCAATACGAACACAATAGGTATCGCACCTGTACATACCCCAGTGGGAATCAGGCAGCCCAGAGACTTCAGTGTGCAGTGAGCTGTCAGCTTCCTTGAGTTATTTCCCCCACGTGCGCTATGGGTGAGCAGGGGTACACAAACACACACACACACACACACACACACACACACACACACACAAGACACACACACAGTGAGTGTTCTGCCATCCTTCACCTCTAACCACCTGTGGCTTTGGGAGAGGCCCCCAAAGATGATGATTTGTAACGGAGAAGCCTGTCAGCCCCTGCGTGAACTGCTTGTATTTGAGAGGTGAACGACGCCACAGACAAACTGGATGACCCACCCAACAGACACAAGGCCAGGACACGGTGCTGCCCAGACAGGAACAGGATTCCAGAAATGGTTACAACTGGAAACAGCCACCGTATTTACCTTGTCCTTCTCTGGGTCCTTCTTGGGCACGGTGCCACCTTTGTCCCCTTGAGCGCCACAGGTTTCTGAATTGGACCGAGGCCCTAGAAGAGACAGAGGTGGATTCAGACGGGTGTTGGCCACGCAAGATTCAAGCCAAAGCTCTACACCTGCCCCAGCCTGTTCTACTCTCCCACTCTCAGGTCCCTTCCAGATGCAGAGCGTTTCTCACAGGTCTCCGCTGACCTCTGTGGACAAAGGAGAGACCAGTCCCTCACCCTTGGGGATATGACCACTCCGCACAGTAGAGATGATTTCAGAACTAATCAATAACGCTGGACAACTGGGGCCTCCACACATGCAAGTGATGTAAAGACTGTGCTCCATTAAGCCCAGAGCCCAAAACATCATGTCTGTGCAGGGCACCTGGGCAATGCTTTTATGTCTGTCTATTGCACAATGTCACACTTCTTCTCAATGGCAGACCCCTGCTGCCCAGTTCTGTATGGTGAAACGAGACAGTCCACGAAATGGATGTCCACAGAAAGTTGAGGAATGTTCCTGTGTCCTCACTCAGGTTGATCCTTGCATTGCAAAGCCTCGTGGTACCTCCTCTACATCTTCTCCACCGACACATGTAGTCACACGATGAATACGCGCTACAACTCACATCATGCAATCCAGATCATCTTACCACATGGTGGCGGAACGAGGGGCAGGGGAGGCCCGCATGTCGACCAAGGTGGAGGAGGCTGAGGTGGCCCACAGCCAATGAAGCCTGGTAAAGTTTGGTCCATAGGGCAGGGCATGCAGGTGGGCCGAGGAAACCCTCTCACATCCGGACCCACCTGCAGACAGACAGGAAAATAGTTTGGTGAGACAGACAGAAGTTGTAACACCAAGAGATGAAACCCAAAGAAAGAGCTCTCAGCATCTGCCTCCTTCTCCAATACCACGTTCCAGCAGAGCCGCATCCGTGCTAGAGAACTTGACCCCTCCCCACTGCTGCCAACTATAACAAGGGGGGAGAGGGGAATGGATATTACAGGAATAACCTACTGTCACCAAACATCACTAACCATGTCTGCCAATGGTCACTAGCAAGAAGTAGCATCTTCAAAGATGAAAAAGGAGCATGGCAAACTAGTGAAGGCAGGACACTCCAGACACGGAGGCATCGGGATCCTGGACAACACTTCATCTTTCCTCCTCAACCACACAGAATATTTTGGTTTGTTAACAAGAGAGAGAATGTGATGAAACTGCCCTTTCTTCTCAGGAATCCGAGCCACTCGAGGTGAATCCTTTGCCTGCAAGCCCCTGACTGTTCTCACGCTGCCTCACTTCCTGACACAAGGGTCTTCTGCTCTCTGCAGTTTCTGGCCATGGCCACAAACACACTTGAGGAATTAGGGGCCTGTGATCTGACAGGGGAATTGGAAAAGTGTTTTCCAAAAGGAACGTGATACCAATAACCCTTCTATAACTCAGCAGCTGTGCTTATCTTAAAACACAGTCACTCGGACATTTCAGCACACTGAGTTCCAGAGTAATTTTGTCCAATAGGAAATTAAGATGGGAAGCATAAGTTAGAGAATCCACAAAACTGTATATGCTTTCCGATGGAAAACTCGAGAACGTGTGATGAGAGAAGAAACCTGCTCTCACTGTGACTTCGGACCAAACGACCTGCTCCTAGAAGCCCAACCGAAGGGCTTGTGGAGCACCGGTCATGCAGATAATCGCAAACATCCCCCCTTCAAAAGTGTGTGTCACAGTGTGTTTTGCGACACGACACTAACAGCTCTGATCATGCAAAATAGTTGTGGAAAGGGTAGAAGGAGAGGGATTCTGTATAGCACGTTTACCAGCAGAAGTAAAACAGGGATGACTTACGAAACATGGCCTATCTAAGCACATTCCAAACCGCAAAGCAGATAATAAAAAATGCACGGAGAGCTTCCCCTAGTTTCCAGTCGTGAGGATGACCACAGACCTTGTCACAGGTTAATCATCTAACCGCAATACGAACACAATACGTATCGCACCTGTACATACCCCAGTGGGAATCAGGCAGCCCAGAGACTTCAGTGTGCAGTGAGCTGTCAGCTTCCTTGAGTTATTTCCCCCACGTGCGCTATGGGTGAGCAGGGGTACACAAACACACACACACACACACACACACACAAACACAACCAAGACACACACACAGTGAGTGTTCTGCCATCCTTCACCTCTAACCACCTGTGGCTTTGGGAGAGGCCCCCAAAGATGATGATTTGTAACGGAGAAGCCTGTCAGCCCCTGCGTGAACTGCTTGTATTTGAGAGGTGAACGACGCCACAGACAAACTGGATGACCCACCCAACAGACACAAGGCCAGGACACGGTGCTGCCCAGACAGGAACAGGATTCCAGAAATGGTTACAACTGGAAACAGCCACCGTATTTACCTTGTCCTTCTCTGGGTCCTTCTTGGGCACGGTGCCACCTTTGTCCCCTTGAGCGCCACAGGTTTCTGAATTGGACCGAGGCCCTAGAAGAGACAGAGGTGGATTCAGACGGGTGTTGGCCACACAAGATTCAAGCCAAAGCTCTACACCTGCCCCAGCCTGTTCTACTCTCCCACTCTCAGGTCCCTTCCAGATGCAGAGCGTTTCTCACAGGTCTCCGCTGACCTCTGTGGACAAAGGAGAGACCAGTCCCTCACCCTTGGGGATATGACCACTCCGCACAGTAGAGATGATTTCAGAACTAATCAATAACGCTGGACAACTGGGGCCTCCACACATGCAAGTGATGTAAAGACTGTGCTCCATTAAGCCCAGAGCCCAAAACATCATGTCTGTGCAGGGCACCTGGGCAATGCTTTTATGTCTGTCTATTGCACAATGTCACACTTCTTCTCAATGGCAGACCCCTGCTGCCCAGTTCTGTATGGTGAAACGAGACAGTCCACGAAATGGATGTCCACAGAAAGTTGAGGAATGTTCCTGTGTCCTCACTCAGGTTGATCCTTGCATTGCAAAGCCTCGTGGTACCTCCTCTACATCTTCTCCACCGACACATGTAGTCACACGATGAATACGCGCTACAACTCACATCATGCAATCCAGATCATCTTACCACATGGTGGCGGAACGAGGGGCAGGGGAGGCCCGCATGTCGACCAAGGTGGAGGAGGCTGAGGTGGCCCACAGCCAGTGAAGCCTGGTAAAGTTTGGTCCATAGGGCAGGGCATGCAGGTGGGCCGAGGAAACCCTCTCACATCCGGACCCACCTGCAGACAGACAGGAAAATAGTTTGGTGAGACAGACAGAAGTTGTAACACCAAGAGATGAAACCCAAAGAAAGAGCTCTCAGCATCTGCCTCCTTCTCCAATACCACGTTCCAGCAGAGCCGCATCCGTGCTAGAGAACTTGACCCCTCCCCACTGCTGCCAACTATAACAAGGGGGGAGAGGGGAATGGATATTACAGGAATAACCTACTGTCACCAAACATCACTAACCATGTCTGCCAATGGTCACTAGCAAGAAGTAGCATCTTCAAAGATGAAAAAGGAGCATGGCAAACTAGTGAAGGCAGGACACTCCAGACACGGAGGCATCGGGATCCTGGACAACACTTCATCTTTCCTCCTCAACCACACAGAATATTTTGGTTTGTTAACAAGAGAGAGAATGTGATGAAACTGCCCTTTCTTCTCAGGAATCCGAGCCACTCGAGGTGAATCCTTTGCCTGCAAGCCCCTGACTGTCCCCACGCTGCCTCACTTCCTGACACAAGGGTCTTCTGCTCTCTGCAGTTTCTGGCCATGGCCACAAACACACTTGAGGAATTAGGGGCCTGTGATCTGACAGGGGAATTGGAAAAGTGTTTTCCAAAAGGAACGTGATACCAATAACCCTTCTATAACACAGCAGCTGTGCTTATCTTAAAACACAGTCACTCGGACATTTCAGCACACTGAGTTCCAGAGTAATTTTGTCCAATAGGAAATTAAGATGGGAAGCATAAGTTAGGGAATCCACAAAACTGTATATGCTTTCCGATGGAAAACTCGAGAACGTGTGATGAGAGAAGAAACCTGCTCTCACTGTGACTTCGGACCAAACGACCTGCTCCTAGAAGCCCAACCGAAGGGCTTGTGGGGCACCGGTCATGCAGATAATCGCTAACATCCCCCCTTCAGAAAGTTAGTGTCACAGTGTGTTTTGCGACACGACACTAACAGCTCTGATCATGCAAAATAGTTGTGGAAAGGGTAGAAGGAGAGGGATTCTGTATAGCACGTTTACCAGCAGAAGTAAAACAGGGATGACTTACGAAACATGGCCTATCTAAGCACATTCCAAACCGCAAAGCAGATAATAAAAAATGCACGGAGAGCTTCCCCTAGTTTCCAGTCGTGAGGATGACCACAGACCTTGTCACAGGTTAATCATCTAACCGCAATACGAACACAATAGGTATCGCACCTGTACATACCCCAGTGGGAATCAGGCAGCCCAGAGACTTCAGTGTGCAGTGAGCTGTCAGCTTCCTTGAGTTATTTCCCCCACGTGCGCTATGGGTGAGCAGGGGTACACAAACACACACACACACACACACACACACACACACACACACAAGACACACACACAGTGAGTGTTCTGCCATCCTTCACCTCTAACCACCTGTGGCTTTGGGAGAGTCCCCCAAAGATGATGATTTGTAACAGAGAAGCCTGTCAGCCCCTGCGTGAACTGCTTGTATTTGAGAGGTGAACGACGCCACAGACAAACTGGATGACCCACCCAACAGACACAAGGCCAGGACACGGTGCTGCCCAGACAGGAACAGGATTCCAGAAATGGTTACAACTGGAAACAGCCACCGTATTTACCTTGTCCTTCTCTGGGTCCTTCTTGGGCACGGTGCCACCTTTGTCCCCTTGAGCGCCACAGGTTTCTGAATTGGACCGAGGCCCTAGAAGAGACAGAGGTGGATTCAGACGGGTGTTGGCCACGCAAGATTCAAGCCAAAGCTCTACACCTGCCCCAGCCTGTTCTACTCTCCCACTCTCAGGTCCCTTCCAGATGCAGAGCGTTTCTCACAGGTCTCCGCTGACCTCTGTGGACAAAGGAGAGACCAGTCCCTCACCCTTGGGGATATGACCACTCCGCACAGTAGAGATGATTTCAGAACTAATCAATAACGCTGGACAACTGGGGCCTCCACACATGCAAGTGATGTAAAGACTGTGCTCCATTAAGCCCAGAGCCCAAAACATCATGTCTGTGCAGGGCACCTGGGCAATGCTTTTATGTCTGTCTATTGCACAATGTCACACTTCTTCTCAATGGCAGACCCCTGCTGCCCAGTTCTGTATGGTGAAACGAGACAGTCCACGAAATGGATGTCCACAGAAAGTTGAGGAATGTTCCTGTGTCCTCACTCAGGTTGATCCTTGCATTGCAAAGCCTCGTGGTACCTCCTCTACATCTTCTCCACCGACACATGTAGTCACACGATGAATACGCGCTACAACTCACATCATGCAATCCAGATCATCTTACCACATGGTGGCGGAACGAGGGGCAGGGGAGGCCCGCATGTCGACCAAGGTGGAGGAGGCTGAGGTGGCCCACAGCCAGTGAAGTCTGGTAAAGTTTGGTCCATAGGGCAGGGCATGCAGGTGGGCCGAGGAAACCCTCTCACATCTGGACCCACCTGCAGACAGACAGGAAAATAGTTTGGTGAGACAGACAGAAGTTGTAACACCAAGAGATGAAACCCAAAGAAAGAGCTCTCAGCATCTGCCTCCTTCTCCAATACCACGTTCCAGCAGAGCCGCATCCGTGCTAGAGAACTTGACCCCTCCCCACTGCTGCCAACTATAACAAGGGGGGAGAGGGGAATGGATATTACAGGAATAACCTACTGTCACCAAACATCACTAACCATGTCTGCCAATGGTCACTAGCAAGAAGTAGCATCTTCAAAGATGAAAAAGGAGCATGGCAAACTAGTGAAGGCAGGACACTCCAGACACGGAGGCATCGGGATCCTGGACAACACTTCATCTTTCCTCCTCAACCACACAGAATATTTTGGTTTGTTAACAAGAGAGAGAATGTGATGAAACTGCCCTTTCTTCTCAGGAATCCGAGCCACTCGAGGTGAATCCTTTGCCTGCAAGCCCCTGACTGTCCCCACGCTGCCTCACTTCCTGACACAAGGGTCTTCTGCTCTCTGCAGTTTCTGGCCATGGCCACAAACACACTTGAGGAATTAGGGGCCTGTGATCTGACAGGGGAATTGGAAAAGTGTTTTCCAAAAGGAACGTGATACCAATAACCCTTCTATAACTCAGCAGCTGTGCTTATCTTAAAACACAGTCACTCGGACATTTCAGCACACTGAGTTCCAGAGTAATTTCGTCCAATAGGAAATTAAGATGGGAAGCATAAGTTAGAGAATCCACAAAACTGTATATGCTTTCCGATGGAAAACTCGAGAACGTGTGATGAGAGAAGAAACCTGCTCTCACTGTGACTTCGGACCAAACGACCTGCTCCCAGAAGCCCAACCGAAGGGCTTGTGGGGCACCGGTCATGCAGATAATCGCTAACATCCCCCCTTCAGAAAGTGTGTGTCACAGTGTGTTTTGCGACACGACACTAACAGCTCTGATCATGCAAAATAGTTGTGGAAAGGGTAGAAGGAGAGGGATTCTGTATAGCACGTTTACCAGCAGAAGTAAAACAGGGATGACTTACGAAACATGGCCTATCTAAGCACATTCCAAACCGCAAAGCAGATAATAAAAAATGCACGGAGAGCTTCCCCTAGTTTCCAGTCGTGAGGATGACCACAGACCTTGTCACAGGTTAATCATCTAACCGCAATACGAACACAATACGTATCGCACCTGTACATACCCCAGTGGGAATCAGGCAGCCCAGAGACTTCAGTGTGCAGTGAGCTGTCAGCTTCCTTGAGTTATTTCCCCCACGTGCGCTATGGGTGAGCAGGGGTACACAAACACACACACACACACACACACACACACACACACACACACAAGACACACACACAGTTAGTGTTCTGCCATCCTTCACCTCTAACCACCTGTGGCTTTGGGAGAGGCCCCCAAAGATGATGATTTGTAACGGAGAAGCCTGTCAGCCCCTGCGTGAACTGCTTGTATTTGAGAGGTGAACGACGCCACAGACAAACTGGATGACCCACCCAACAGACACAAGGCCAGGACACGGTGCTGCCCAGACAGGAACAGGATTCCAGAAATGGTTACAACTGGAAACAGCCACCGTATTTACCTTGTCCTTCTCTGGGTCCTTCTTGGGCACGGTGCCACCTTTGTCCCCTTGAGCGCCACAGGTTTCTGAATTGGACCGAGGCCCTAGAAGAGACAGAGGTGGATTCAGACGGGTGTTGGCCACGCAAGATTCAAGCCAAAGCTCTACACCTGCCCCAGCCTGTTCTACTCTCCCACTCTCAGGTCCCTTCCAGATGCAGAGCGTTTCTCACAGGTCTCCGCTGACCTCTGTGGACAAAGGAGAGACCAGTCCCTCACCCTTGGGGATATGACCACTCCGCACAGTAGAGATGATTTCAGAACTAATCAATAACGCTGGACAACTGGGGCCTCCACACATGCAAGTGATGTAAAGACTGTGCTCCATTAAGCCCAGAGCCCAAAACATCATGTCTGTGCAGGGCACCTGGGCAATGCTTTTATGTCTGTCTATTGCACAATGTCACACTTCTTCTCAATGGCAGACCCCTGCTGCCCAGTTCTGTATGGTGAAACGAGACAGTCCACGAAATGGATGTCCACAGAAAGTTGAGGAATGTTCCTGTGTCCTCACTCAGGTTGATCCTTGCATTGCAAAGCCTCGTGGTACCTCCTCTACATCTTCTCCACCGACACATGTAGTCACACGATGAATACGCGCTACAACTCACATCATGCAATCCAGATCATCTTACCACATGGTGGCGGAACGAGGGGCAGGGGAGGCCCGCATGTCGACCAAGGTGGAGGAGGCTGAGGTGGCCCACAGCCAATGAAGCCTGGTAAAGTTTGGTCCATAGGGCAGGGCATGCAGGTGGGCCGAGGAAACCCTCTCACATCCGGACCCACCTGCAGACAGACAGGAAAATAGTTTGGTGAGACAGACAGAAGTTGTAACACCAAGAGATGAAACCCAAAGAAAGAGCTCTCAGCATCTGCCTCCTTCTCCAATACCACGTTCCAGCAGAGCCGCATCCGTGCTAGAGAACTTGACCCCTCCCCACTGCTGCCAACTATAACAAGGGGGGAGAGGGGAATGGATATTACAGGAATAACCTACTGTCACCAAACATCACTAACCATGTCTGCCAATGGTCACTAGCAAGAAGTAGCATCTTCAAAGATGAAAAAGGAGCATGGCAAACTAGTGAAGGCAGGACACTCCAGACACGGAGGCATCGGGATCCTGGACAACACTTCATCTTTCCTCCTCAACCACACAGAATATTTTGGTTTGTTAACAAGAGAGAGAATGTGATGAAACTGCCCTTTCTTCTCAGGAATCCGAGCCACTCGAGGTGAATCCTTTGCCTGCAAGCCCCTGACTGTCCCCACGCTGCCTCACTTCCTGACACAAGGGTCTTCTGCTCTCTGCAGTTTCTGGCCATGGCCACAAACACACTTGAGGAATTAGGGGCCTGTGATCTGACAGGGGAATTGGAAAAGTGTTTTCCAAAAGGAACGTGATACCAATAACCCTTCTATAACACAGCAGCTGTGCTTATCTTAAAACACAGTCACTCGGACATTTCAGCACACTGAGTTCCAGAGTAATTTTGTCCAATAGGAAATTAAGATGGGAAGCATAAGTTAGGGAATCCACAAAACTGTATATGCTTTCCGATGGAAAACTCGAGAACGTGTGATGAGAGAAGAAACCTGCTCTCACTGTGACTTCGGACCAAACGACCTGCTCCTAGAAGCCCAACCGAAGGGCTTGTGGGGCACCGGTCATGCAGATAATCGCTAACATCCCCCCTTCAGAAAGTTAGTGTCACAGTGTGTTTTGCGACACGACACTAACAGCTCTGATCATGCAAAATAGTTGTGGAAAGGGTAGAAGGAGAGGGATTCTGTATAGCACGTTTACCAGCAGAAGTAAAACAGGGATGACTTACGAAACATGGCCTATCTAAGCACATTCCAAACCGCAAAGCAGATAATAAAAAATGCACGGAGAGCTTCCCCTAGTTTCCAGTCGTGAGGATGACCACAGACCTTGTCACAGGTTAATCATCTAACCGCAATACGAACACAATAGGTATCGCACCTGTACATACCCCAGTGGGAATCAGGCAGCCCAGAGACTTCAGTGTGCAGTGAGCTGTCAGCTTCCTTGAGTTATTTCCCCCACGTGCGCTATGGGTGAGCAGGGGTACACAAACACACACACACACACACACACACACACACACACACAAGACACACACACAGTGAGTGTTCTGCCATCCTTCACCTCTAACCACCTGTGGCTTTGGGAGAGGCCCCCAAAGATGATGATTTGTAACGGAGAAGCCTGTCAGCCCCTGCGTGAACTGCTTGTATTTGAGAGGTGAACGACGCCACAGACAAACTGGATGACCCACCCAACAGACACAAGGCCAGGACACGGTGCTGCCCAGACAGGAACAGGATTCCAGAAATGGTTACAACTGGAAACAGCCACCGTATTTACCTTGTCCTTCTCTGGGTCCTTCTTGGGCACGGTGCCACCTTTGTCCCCTTGAGCGCCACAGGTTTCTGAATTGGACCGAGGCCCTAGAAGAGACAGAGGTGGATTCAGACGGGTGTTGGCCACGCAAGATTCAAGCCAAAGCTCTACACCTGCCCCAGCCTGTTCTACTCTCCCACTCTCAGGTCCCTTCCAGATGCAGAGCGTTTCTCACAGGTCTCCGCTGACCTCTGTGGACAAAGGAGAGACCAGTCCCTCACCCTTGGGGATATGACCACTCCGCACAGTAGAGATGATTTCAGAACTAATCAATAACGCTGGACAACTGGGGCCTCCACACATGCAAGTGATGTAAAGACTGTGCTCCATTAAGCCCAGAGCCCAAAACATCATGTCTGTGCAGGGCACCTGGGCAATGCTTTTATGTCTGTCTATTGCACAATGTCACACTTCTTCTCAATGGCAGACCCCTGCTGCCCAGTTCTGTATGGTGAAACGAGACAGTCCACGAAATGGATGTCCACAGAAAGTTGAGGAATGTTCCTGTGTCCTCACTCAGGTTGATCCTTGCATTGCAAAGCCTCGTGGTACCTCCTCTACATCTTCTCCACCGACACATGTAGTCACACGATGAATACGCGCTACAACTCACATCATGCAATCCAGATCATCTTACCACATGGTGGCGGAACGAGGGGCAGGGGAGGCCCGCATGTCGACCAAGGTGGAGGAGGCTGAGGTGGCCCACAGCCAGTGAAGCCTGGTAAAGTTTGGTCCATAGGGCAGGGCATGCAGGTGGGCCGAGGAAACCCTCTCACATCTGGACCCACCTGCAGACAGACAGGAAAATAGTTTGGTGAGACAGACAGAAGTTGTAACACCAAGAGATGAAACCCAAAGAAAGAGCTCTCAGCATCTGCCTCCTTCTCCAATACCACGTTCCAGCAGAGCCGCATCCGTGCTAGAGAACTTGACCCCTCCCCACTGCTGCCAACTATAACAAGGGGGGAGAGGGGAATGGATATTACAGGAATAACCTACTGTCACCAAACATCACTAACCATGTCTGCCAATGGTCACTAGCAAGAAGTAGCATCTTCAAAGATGAAAAAGGAGCATGGCAAACTAGTGAAGGCAGGACACTCCAGACACGGAGGCATCGGGATCCTGGACAACACTTCATCTTTCCTCCTCAACCACACAGAATATTTTGGTTTGTTAACAAGAGAGAGAATGTGATGAAACTGCCCTTTCTTCTCAGGAATCCGAGCCACTCGAGGTGAATCCTTTGCCTGCAAGCCCCTGACTGTCCCCACGCTGCCTCACTTCCTGACACAAGGGTCTTCTGCTCTCTGCAGTTTCTGGCCATGGCCACAAACACACTTGAGGAATTAGGGGCCTGTGATCTGACAGGGGAATTGGAAAAGTGTTTTCCAAAAGGAACGTGATACCAATAACCCTTCTATAACTCAGCAGCTGTGCTTATCTTAAAACACAGTCACTCGGACATTTCAGCACACTGAGTTCCAGAGTAATTTTGTCCAATAGGAAATTAAGATGGGAAGCATAAGTTAGGGAATCCACAAAACTGTATATGCTTTCCGATGGAAAACTCGAGAACGTGTGATGAGAGAAGAAACCTGCTCTCACTGTGACTTCGGACCAAACGACCTGCTCCTAGAAGCCCAACCGAAGGGCTTGTGGGGCACCGGTCATGCAGATAATCGCTAACATCCCCCCTTCAGAAAGTTAGTGTCACAGTGTGTTTTGCGACACGACACTAACAGCTCTGATCATGCAAAATAGTTGTGGAAAGGGTAGAAGGAGAGGGATTCTGTATAGCACGTTTACCAGCAGAAGTAAAACAGGGATGACTTACGAAACATGGCCTATCTAAGCACATTCCAAACCGCAAAGCAGATAATAAAAAATGCACGGAGAGCTTCCCCTAGTTTCCAGTCGTGAGGATGACCACAGACCTTGTCACAGGTTAATCATCTAACCGCAATACGAACACAATACATATCGCACTTGTACATACCCCAGTGGGAATCAGGCAGCCCAGAGACTTCAGTGTGCAGTGAGCTGTCAGCTTCCTTGAGTTATTTCCCCCACGTGCGCTATGGGTGAGCAGGGGTACACAAACACACACACACACACACACACACACACACACACACACACAAGACACACACACAGTGAGTGTTCTGCCATCCTTCACCTCTAACCACCTGTGGCTTTGGGAGAGGCCCCCAAAGATGATGATTTGTAACAGAGAAGCCTGTCAGCCCCTGCGTGAACTGCTTGTATTTGAGAGGTGAACGACGCCACAGACAAACTGGATGACCCACCCAACAGACACAAGGCCAGGACACGGTGCTGCCCAGACAGGAACAGGATTCCAGAAATGGTTACAACTGGAAACAGCCACCGTATTTACCTTGTCCTTCTCTGGGTCCTTCTTGGGCACGGTGCCACCTTTGTCCCCTTGAGCGCCACAGGTTTCTGAATTGGACCGAGGCCCTAGAAGAGACAGAGGTGGATTCAGACGGGTGTTGGCCACGCAAGATTCAAGCCAAAGCTCTACACCTGCCCCAGCCTGTTCTACTCTCCCACTCTCAGGTCCCTTCCAGATGCAGAGCGTTTCTCACAGGTCTCCGCTGACCTCTGTGGACAAAGGAGAGACCAGTCCCTCACCCTTGGGGATATGACCACTCCGCACAGTAGAGATGATTTCAGAACTAATCAATAACGCTGGACAACTGGGGCCTCCACACATGCAAGTGATGTAAAGACTGTGCTCCATTAAGCCCAGAGCCCAAAACATCATGTCTGTGCAGGGCACCTGGGCAATGCTTTTATGTCTGTCTATTGCACAATGTCACACTTCTTCTCAATGGCAGACCCCTGCTGCCCAGTTCTGTATGGTGAAACGAGACAGTCCACGAAATGGATGTCCACAGAAAGTTGAGGAATGTTCCTGTGTCCTCACTCAGGTTGATCCTTGCATTGCAAAGCCTCGTGGTACCTCCTCTACATCTTCTCCACCGACACATGTAGTCACACGATGAATACGCGCTACAACTCACATCATGCAATCCAGATCATCTTACCACATGGTGGCGGAACGAGGGGCAGGGGAGGCCCACATGTCGACCAAGGTGGAGGAGGCTGAGGTGGCCCACAGCCAGTGAAGTCTGGTAAAGTTTGGTCCATAGGGCAGGGCATGCAGGTGGGCCGAGGAAACCCTCTCACATCCGGACCCACCTGCAGACAGACAGGAAAATAGTTTGGTGAGACAGACAGAAGTTGTAACACCAAGAGATGAAACCCAAAGAAAGAGCTCTCAGCATCTGCCTCCTTCTCCAATACCACGTTCCAGCAGAGCCGCATCCGTGCTAGAGAACTTGACCCCTCCCCACTGCTGCCAACTATAACAAGGGGGGAGAGGGGAATGGATATTACAGGAATAACCTACTGTCACCAAACATCACTAACCATGTCTGCCAATGGTCACTAGCAAGAAGTAGCATCTTCAAAGATGAAAAAGGAGCATGGCAAACTAGTGAAGGCAGGACACTCCAGACACGGAGGCATCGGGATCCTGGACAACACTTCATCTTTCCTCCTCAACCACACAGAATATTTTGGTTTGTTAACAAGAGAGAGAATGTGATGAAACTGCCCTTTCTTCTCAGGAATCCGAGCCACTCGAGGTGAATCCTTTGCCTGCAAGCCCCTGACTGTCCCCACGCTGCCTCACTTCCTGACACAAGGGTCTTCTGCTCTCTGCAGTTTCTGGCCATGGCCACAAACACACTTGAGGAATTAGGGGCCTGTGATCTGACAGGGGAATTGGAAAAGTGTTTTCCAAAAGGAACGTGATACCAATAACCCTTCTATAACTCAGCAGCTGTGCTTATCTTAAAACACAGTCACTCGGACATTTCAGCACACTGAGTTCCAGAGTAATTTTGTCCAATAGGAAATTAAGATGGGAAGCATAAGTTAGGGAATCCACAAAACTGTATATGCTTTCCGATGGAAAACTCGAGAACGTGTGATGAGAGAAGAAACCTGCTCTCACTGTGACTTCGGACCAAACGACCTGCTCCTAGAAGCCCAACCGAAGGGCTTGTGGAGCACCGGTCATGCAGATAATCGCAAACATCCCCCCTTCAAAAGTGTGTGTCACAGTGTGTTTTGCGACACGACACTAACAGCTCTGATCATGCAAAATAGTTGTGGAAAGGGTAGAAGGAGAGGGATTCTGTATAGCACGTTTACCAGCAGAAGTAAAACAGGGATGACTTACGAAACATGGCCTATCTAAGCACATTCCAAACCGCAAAGCAGATAATAAAAAATGCACGGAGAGCTTCCCCTAGTTTCCAGTCGTGAGGATGACCACAGACCTTGTCACAGGTTAATCATCTAACCGCAATACGAACACAATACGTATCGCACCTGTACATACCCCAGTGGGAATCAGGCAGCCCAGAGACTTCAGTGTGCAGTGAGCTGTCAGCTTCCTTGAGTTATTTCCCCCACGTGCGCTATGGGTGAGCAGGGGTACACAAACACACACACACACACACACACACACAAACACAACCAAGACACACACACAGTGAGTGTTCTGCCATCCTTCACCTCTAACCACCTGTGGCTTTGGGAGAGTCCCCCAAAGATGATGATTTGTAACAGAGAAGCCTGTCAGCCCCTGCGTGAACTGCTTGTATTTGAGAGGTGAACGACGCCACAGACAAACTGGATGACCCACCCAACAGACACAAGGCCAGGACACGGTGCTGCCCAGACAGGAACAGGATTCCAGAAATGGTTACAACTGGAAACAGCCACCGTATTTACCTTGTCCTTCTCTGGGTCCTTCTTGGGCACGGTGCCACCTTTGTCCCCTTGAGCGCCACAGGTTTCTGAATTGGACCGAGGCCCTAGAAGAGACAGAGGTGGATTCAGACGGGTGTTGGCCACGCAAGATTCAAGCCAAAGCTCTACACCTGCCCCAGCCTGTTCTACTCTCCCACTCTCAGGTCCCTTCCAGATGCAGAGCGTTTCTCACAGGTCTCCGCTGACCTCTGTGGACAAAGGAGAGACCAGTCCCTCACCCTTGGGGATATGACCACTCCGCACAGTAGAGATGATTTCAGAACTAATCAATAACGCTGGACAACTGGGGCCTCCACACATGCAAGTGATGTAAAGACTGTGCTCCATTAAGCCCAGAGCCCAAAACATCATGTCTGTGCAGGGCACCTGGGCAATGCTTTTATGTCTGTCTATTGCACAATGTCACACTTCTTCTCAATGGCAGACCCCTGCTGCCCAGTTCTGTATGGTGAAACGAGACAGTCCACGAAATGGATGTCCACAGAAAGTTGAGGAATGTTCCTGTGTCCTCACTCAGGTTGATCCTTGCATTGCAAAGCCTCGTGGTACCTCCTCTACATCTTCTCCACCGACACATGTAGTCACACGATGAATACGCGCTACAACTCACATCATGCAATCCAGATCATCTTACCACATGGTGGCGGAACGAGGGGCAGGGGAGGCCCGCATGTCGACCAAGGTGGAGGAGGCTGAGGTGGCCCACAGCCAGTGAAGTCTGGTAAAGTTTGGTCCATAGGGCAGGGCATGCAGGTGGGCCGAGGAAACCCTCTCACATCTGGACCCACCTGCAGACAGACAGGAAAATAGTTTGGTGAGACAGACAGAAGTTGTAACACCAAGAGATGAAACCCAGAGAAAGAGCTCTCAGCATCTGCCTCCTTCTCCAATACCACGTTCCAGCAGAGCCGCATCCGTGCTAGAGAACTTGACCCCTCCCCACTGCTGCCAACTATAACAAGGGGGGAGAGGGGAATGGATATTACAGGAATAACCTACTGTCACCAAACATCACTAACCATGTCTGCCAATGGTCACTAGCAAGAAGTAGCATCTTCAAAGATGAAAAAGGAGCATGGCAAACTAGTGAAGGCAGGACACTCCAGACACGGAGGCATCGGGATCCTGGACAACACTTCATCTTTCCTCCTCAACCACACAGAATATTTTGGTTTGTTAACAAGAGAGAGAATGTGATGAAACTGCCCTTTCTTCTCAGGAATCCGAGCCACTCGAGGTGAATCCTTTGCCTGCAAGCCCCTGACTGTCCCCACGCTGCCTCACTTCCTGACACAAGGGTCTTCTGCTCTCTGCAGTTTCTGGCCATGGCCACAAACACACTTGAGGAATTAGGGGCCTGTGATCTGACAGGGGAATTGGAAAAGTGTTTTCCAAAAGGAACGTGATACCAATAACCCTTCTATAACTCAGCAGCTGTGCTTATCTTAAAACACAGTCACTCGGACATTTCAGCACACTGAGTTCCAGAGTAATTTTGTCCAATAGGAAATTAAGATGGGAAGCATAAGTTAGGGAATCCACAAAACTGTATATGCTTTCCGATGGAAAACTCGAGAACGTGTGATGAGAGAAGAAACCTGCTCTCACTGTGACTTCGGACCAAACGACCTGCTCCTAGAAGCCCAACCGAAGGGCTTGTGGGGCACCGGTCATGCAGATAATCGCTAACATCCCCCCTTCAGAAAGTTAGTGTCACAGTGTGTTTTGCGACACGACACTAACAGCTCTGATCATGCAAAATAGTTGTGGAAAGGGTAGAAGGAGAGGGATTCTGTATAGCACGTTTACCAGCAGAAGTAAAACAGGGATGACTTACGAAACATGGCCTATCTAAGCACATTCCAAACCGCAAAGCAGATAATAAAAAATGCACGGAGAGCTTCCCCTAGTTTCCAGTCGTGAGGATGACCACAGACCTTGTCACAGGTTAATCATCTAACCGCAATACGAACACAATACGTATCGCACCTGTACATACCCCAGTGGGAATCAGGCAGCCCAGAGACTTCAGTGTGCAGTGAGCTGTCAGCTTCCTTGAGTTATTTCCCCCACGTGCGCTATGGGTGAGCAGGGGTACACAAACACACACACACACACACACACACAAGACACACACACAGTGAGTGTTCTGCCATCCTTCACCTCTAACCACCTGTGGCTTTGGGAGAGGCCCCCAAAGATGATGATTTGTAACAGAGAAGCCTGTCAGCCCCTGCGTGAACTGCTTGTATTTGAGAGGTGAACGACGCCACAGACAAACTGGATGACCCACCCAACAGACACAAGGCCAGGACACGGTGCTGCCCAGACAGGAACAGGATTCCAGAAATGGTTACAACTGGAAACAGCCACCGTATTTACCTTGTCCTTCTCTGGGTCCTTCTTGGGCACGGTGCCACCTTTGTCCCCTTGAGCGCCACAGGTTTCTGAATTGGACCGAGGCCCTAGAAGAGACAGAGGTGGATTCAGACGGGTGTTGGCCACGCAAGATTCAAGCCAAAGCTCTACACCTGCCCCAGCCTGTTCTACTCTCCCACTCTCAGGTCCCTTCCAGATGCAGAGCGTTTCTCACAGGTCTCCGCTGACCTCTGTGGACAAAGGAGAGACCAGTCCCTCACCCTTGGGGATATGACCACTCCGCACAGTAGAGATGATTTCAGAACTAATCAATAACGCTGGACAACTGGGGCCTCCACACATGCAAGTGATGTAAAGACTGTGCTCCATTAAGCCCAGAGCCCAAAACATCATGTCTGTGCAGGGCACCTGGGCAATGCTTTTATGTCTGTCTATTGCACAATGTCACACTTCTTCTCAATGGCAGACCCCTGCTGCCCAGTTCTGTATGGTGAAACGAGACAGTCCACGAAATGGATGTCCACAGAAAGTTGAGGAATGTTCCTGTGTCCTCACTCAGGTTGATCCTTGCATTGCAAAGCCTCGTGGTACCTCCTCTACATCTTCTCCACCGACACATGTAGTCACACGATGAATACGCGCTACAACTCACATCATGCAATCCAGATCATCTTACCACATGGTGGCGGAACGAGGGGCAGGGGAGGCCCGCATGTCGACCAAGGTGGAGGAGGCTGAGGTGGCCCACAGCCAATGAAGCCTGGTAAAGTTTGGTCCATAGGGCAGGGCATGCAGGTGGGCCGAGGAAACCCTCTCACATCCGGACCCACCTGCAGACAGACAGGAAAATAGTTTGGTGAGACAGACAGAAGTTGTAACACCAAGAGATGAAACCCAAAGAAAGAGCTCTCAGCATCTGCCTCCTTCTCCAATACCACGTTCCAGCAGAGCCGCATCCGTGCTAGAGAACTTGACCCCTCCCCACTGCTGCCAACTATAACAAGGGGGGAGAGGGGAATGGATATTACAGGAATAACCTACTGTCACCAAACATCACTAACCATGTCTGCCAATGGTCACTAGCAAGAAGTAGCATCTTCAAAGATGAAAAAGGAGCATGGCAAACTAGTGAAGGCAGGACACTCCAGACACGGAGGCATCGGGATCCTGGACAACACTTCATCTTTCCTCCTCAACCACACAGAATATTTTGGTTTGTTAACAAGAGAGAGAATGTGATGAAACTGCCCTTTCTTCTCAGGAATCCGAGCCACTCGAGGTGAATCCTTTGCCTGCAAGCCCCTGACTGTCCCCACGCTGCCTCACTTCCTGACACAAGGGTCTTCTGCTCTCTGCAGTTTCTGGCCATGGCCACAAACACACTTGAGGAATTAGGGGCCTGTGATCTGACAGGGGAATTGGAAAAGTGTTTTCCAAAAGGAACGTGATACCAATAACCCTTCTATAACTCAGCAGCTGTGCTTATCTTAAAACACAGTCACTCGGACATTTCAGCACACTGAGTTCCAGAGTAATTTTGTCCAATAGGAAATTAAGATGGGAAGCATAAGTTAGAGAATCCACAAAACTGTATATGCTTTCCGATGGAAAACTCGAGAACGTGTGATGAGAGAAGAAACCTGCTCTCACTGTGACTTCGGACCAAACGACCTGCTCCTAGAAGCCCAACCGAAGGGCTTGTGGAGCACCGGTCATGCAGATAATCGCAAACATCCCCCCTTCAAAAGTGTGTGTCACAGTGTGTTTTGCGACACGACACTAACAGCTCTGATCATGCAAAATAGTTGTGGAAAGGGTAGAAGGAGAGGGATTCTGTATAGCACGTTTACCAGCAGAAGTAAAACAGGGATGACTTACGAAACATGGCCTATCTAAGCACATTCCAAACCGCAAAGCAGATAATAAAAAATGCACGGAGAGCTTCCCCTAGTTTCCAGTCGTGAGGATGACCACAGACCTTGTCACAGGTTAATCATCTAACCGCAATACGAACACAATACGTATCGCACCTGTACATACCCCAGTGGGAATCAGGCAGCCCAGAGACTTCAGTGTGCAGTGAGCTGTCAGCTTCCTTGAGTTATTTCCCCCACGTGCGCTATGGGTGAGCAGGGGTACACAAACACACACACACACACACACACACACAAACACAACCAAGACACACACACAGTGAGTGTTCTGCCATCCTTCACCTCTAACCACCTGTGGCTTTGGGAGAGGCCCCCAAAGATGATGATTTGTAACGGAGAAGCCTGTCAGCCCCTGCGTGAACTGCTTGTATTTGAGAGGTGAACGACGCCACAGACAAACTGGATGACCCACCCAACAGACACAAGGCCAGGACACGGTGCTGCCCAGACAGGAACAGGATTCCAGAAATGGTTACAACTGGAAACAGCCACCGTATTTACCTTGTCCTTCTCTGGGTCCTTCTTGGGCACGGTGCCACCTTTGTCCCCTTGAGCGCCACAGGTTTCTGAATTGGACCGAGGCCCTAGAAGAGACAGAGGTGGATTCAGACGGGTGTTGGCCACGCAAGATTCAAGCCAAAGCTCTACACCTGCCCCAGCCTGTTCTACTCTCCCACTCTCAGGTCCCTTCCAGATGCAGAGCGTTTCTCACAGGTCTCCGCTGACCTCTGTGGACAAAGGAGAGACCAGTCCCTCACCCTTGGGGATATGACCACTCCGCACAGTAGAGATGATTTCAGAACTAATCAATAACGCTGGACAACTGGGGCCTCCACACATGCAAGTGATGTAAAGACTGTGCTCCATTAAGCCCAGAGCCCAAAACATCATGTCTGTGCAGGGCACCTGGGCAATGCTTTTATGTCTGTCTATTGCACAATGTCACACTTCTTCTCAATGGCAGACCCCTGCTGCCCAGTTCTGTATGGTGAAACGAGACAGTCCACGAAATGGATGTCCACAGAAAGTTGAGGAATGTTCCTGTGTCCTCACTCAGGTTGATCCTTGCATTGCAAAGCCTCGTGGTACCTCCTCTACATCTTCTCCACCGACACATGTAGTCACACGATGAATACGCGCTACAACTCACATCATGCAATCCAGATCATCTTACCACATGGTGGCGGAACGAGGGGCAGGGGAGGCCCGCATGTCGACCAAGGTGGAGGAGGCTGAGGTGGCCCACAGCCAGTGAAGTCTGGTAAAGTTTGGTCCATAGGGCAGGGCATGCAGGTGGGCCGAGGAAACCCTCTCACATCTGGACCCACCTGCAGACAGACAGGAAAATAGTTTGGTGAGACAGACAGAAGTTGTAACACCAAGAGATGAAACCCAAAGAAAGAGCTCTCAGCATCTGCCTCCTTCTCCAATACCACGTTCCAGCAGAGCCGCATCCGTGCTAGAGAACTTGACCCCTCCCCACTGCTGCCAACTATAACAAGGGGGGAGAGGGGAATGGATATTACAGGAATAACCTACTGTCACCAAACATCACTAACCATGTCTGCCAATGGTCACTAGCAAGAAGTAGCATCTTCAAAGATGAAAAAGGAGCATGGCAAACTAGTGAAGGCAGGACACTCCAGACACGGAGGCATCGGGATCCTGGACAACACTTCATCTTTCCTCCTCAACCACACAGAATATTTTGGTTTGTTAACAAGAGAGAGAATGTGATGAAACTGCCCTTTCTTCTCAGGAATCCGAGCCACTCGAGGTGAATCCTTTGCCTGCAAGCCCCTGACTGTCCCCACGCTGCCTCACTTCCTGACACAAGGGTCTTCTGCTCTCTGCAGTTTCTGGCCATGGCCACAAACACACTTGAGGAATTAGGGGCCTGTGATCTGACAGGGGAATTGGAAAAGTGTTTTCCAAAAGGAACGTGATACCAATAACCCTTCTATAACTCAGCAGCTGTGCTTATCTTAAAACACAGTCACTCGGACATTTCAGCACACTGAGTTCCAGAGTAATTTTGTCCAATAGGAAATTAAGATGGGAAGCATAAGTTAGGGAATCCACAAAACTGTATATGCTTTCCGATGGAAAACTCGAGAACGTGTGATGAGAGAAGAAACCTGCTCTCACTGTGACTTCGGACCAAACGACCTGCTCCTAGAAGCCCAACCGAAGGGCTTGTGGGGCACCGGTCATGCAGATAATCGCTAACATCCCCCCTTCAGAAAGTTAGTGTCACAGTGTGTTTTGCGACACGACACTAACAGCTCTGATCATGCAAAATAGTTGTGGAAAGGGTAGAAGGAGAGGGATTCTGTATAGCACGTTTACCAGCAGAAGTAAAACAGGGATGACTTACGAAACATGGCCTATCTAAGCACATTCCAAACCGCAAAGCAGATAATAAAAAATGCACGGAGAGCTTCCCCTAGTTTCCAGTCGTGAGGATGACCACAGACCTTGTCACAGGTTAATCATCTAACCGCAATACGAACACAATACATATCGCACTTGTACATACCCCAGTGGGAATCAGGCAGCCCAGAGACTTCAGTGTGCAGTGAGCTGTCAGCTTCCTTGAGTTATTTCCCCCACGTGCGCTATGGGTGAGCAGGGGTACACAAACACACACACACACACACACACACACACACACACACACACACACAAGACACACACACAGTGAGTGTTCTGCCATCCTTCACCTCTAACCACCTGTGGCTTTGGGAGAGGCCCCCAAAGATGATGATTTGTAACAGAGAAGCCTGTCAGCCCCTGCGTGAACTGCTTGTATTTGAGAGGTGAACGACGCCACAGACAAACTGGATGACCCACCCAACAGACACAAGGCCAGGACACGGTGCTGCCCAGACAGGAACAGGATTCCAGAAATGGTTACAACTGGAAACAGCCACCGTATTTACCTTGTCCTTCTCTGGGTCCTTCTTGGGCACGGTGCCACCTTTGTCCCCTTGAGCGCCACAGGTTTCTGAATTGGACCGAGGCCCTAGAAGAGACAGAGGTGGATTCAGACGGGTGTTGGCCACGCAAGATTCAAGCCAAAGCTCTACACCTGCCCCAGCCTGTTCTACTCTCCCACTCTCAGGTCCCTTCCAGATGCAGAGCGTTTCTCACAGGTCTCCGCTGACCTCTGTGGACAAAGGAGAGACCAGTCCCTCACCCTTGGGGAGATGACCACTCCGCACAGTAGAGATGATTTCAGAACTAATCAATAACGCTGGACAACTGGGGCCTCCACACATGCAAGTGATGTAAAGACTGTGCTCCATTAAGCCCAGAGCCCAAAACATCATGTCTGTGCAGGGCACCTGGGCAATGCTTTTATGTCTGTCTATTGCACAATGTCACACTTCTTCTCAATGGCAGACCCCTGCTGCCCAGTTCTGTATGGTGAAACGAGACAGTCCACGAAATGGATGTCCACAGAAAGTTGAGGAATGTTCCTGTGTCCTCACTCAGGTTGATCCTTGCATTGCAAAGCCTCGTGGTACCTCCTCTACATCTTCTCCACCGACACATGTAGTCACACGATGAATACGCGCTACAACTCACATCATGCAATCCAGATCATCTTACCACATGGTGGCGGAACGAGGGGCAGGGGAGGCCCGCATGTCGACCAAGGTGGAGGAGGCTGAGGTGGCCCACAGCCAATGAAGCCTGGTAAAGTTTGGTCCATAGGGCAGGGCATGCAGGTGGGCCGAGGAAACCCTCTCACATCCGGACCCACCTGCAGACAGACAGGAAAATAGTTTGGTGAGACAGACAGAAGTTGTAACACCAAGAGATGAAACCCAAAGAAAGAGCTCTCAGCATCTGCCTCCTTCTCCAATACCACGTTCCAGCAGAGCCGCATCCGTGCTAGAGAACTTGACCCCTCCCCACTGCTGCCAACTATAACAAGGGGGGAGAGGGGAATGGATATTACAGGAATAACCTACTGTCACCAAACATCACTAACCATGTCTGCCAATGGTCACTAGCAAGAAGTAGCATCTTCAAAGATGAAAAAGGAGCATGGCAAACTAGTGAAGGCAGGACACTCCAGACACGGAGGCATCGGGATCCTGGACAACACTTCATCTTTCCTCCTCAACCACACAGAATATTTTGGTTTGTTAACAAGAGAGAGAATGTGATGAAACTGCCCTTTCTTCTCAGGAATCCGAGCCACTCGAGGTGAATCCTTTGCCTGCAAGCCCCTGACTGTCCCCACGCTGCCTCACTTCCTGACACAAGGGTCTTCTGCTCTCTGCAGTTTCTGGCCATGGCCACAAACACACTTGAGGAATTAGGGGCCTGTGATCTGACAGGGGAATTGGAAAAGTGTTTTCCAAAAGGAACGTGATACCAATAACCCTTCTATAACTCAGCAGCTGTGCTTATCTTAAAACACAGTCACTCGGACATTTCAGCACACTGAGTTCCAGAGTAATTTTGTCCAATAGGAAATTAAGATGGGAAGCATAAGTTAGAGAATCCACAAAACTGTATATGCTTTCCGATGGAAAACTCGAGAACGTGTGATGAGAGAAGAAACCTGCTCTCACTGTGACTTCGGACCAAACGACCTGCTCCTAGAAGCCCAACCGAAGGGCTTGTGGAGCACCGGTCATGCAGATAATCGCAAACATCCCCCCTTCAAAAGTGTGTGTCACAGTGTGTTTTGCGACACGACACTAACAGCTCTGATCATGCAAAATAGTTGTGGAAAGGGTAGAAGGAGAGGGATTCTGTATAGCACGTTTACCAGCAGAAGTAAAACAGGGATGACTTACGAAACATGGCCTATCTAAGCACATTCCAAACCGCAAAGCAGATAATAAAAAATGCACGGAGAGCTTCCCCTAGTTTCCAGTCGTGAGGATGACCACAGACCTTGTCACAGGTTAATCATCTAACCGCAATACGAACACAATACGTATCGCACCTGTACATACCCCAGTGGGAATCAGGCAGCCCAGAGACTTCAGTGTGCAGTGAGCTGTCAGCTTCCTTGAGTTATTTCCCCCACGTGCGCTATGGGTGAGCAGGGGTACACAAACACACACACACACACACACACACACAAACACAACCAAGACACACACACAGTGAGTGTTCTGCCATCCTTCACCTCTAACCACCTGTGGCTTTGGGAGAGTCCCCCAAAGATGATGATTTGTAACAGAGAAGCCTGTCAGCCCCTGCGTGAACTGCTTGTATTTGAGAGGTGAACGACGCCACAGACAAACTGGATGACCCACCCAACAGACACAAGGCCAGGACACGGTGCTGCCCAGACAGGAACAGGATTCCAGAAATGGTTACAACTGGAAACAGCCACCGTATTTACCTTGTCCTTCTCTGGGTCCTTCTTGGGCACGGTGCCACCTTTGTCCCCTTGAGCGCCACAGGTTTCTGAATTGGACCGAGGCCCTAGAAGAGACAGAGGTGGATTCAGACGGGTGTTGGCCACGCAAGATTCAAGCCAAAGCTCTACACCTGCCCCAGCCTGTTCTACTCTCCCACTCTCAGGTCCCTTCCAGATGCAGAGCGTTTCTCACAGGTCTCCGCTGACCTCTGTGGACAAAGGAGAGACCAGTCCCTCACCCTTGGGGATATGACCACTCCGCACAGTAGAGATGATTTCAGAACTAATCAATAACGCTGGACAACTGGGGCCTCCACACATGCAAGTGATGTAAAGACTGTGCTCCATTAAGCCCAGAGCCCAAAACATCATGTCTGTGCAGGGCACCTGGGCAATGCTTTTATGTCTGTCTATTGCACAATGTCACACTTCTTCTCAATGGCAGACCCCTGCTGCCCAGTTCTGTATGGTGAAACGAGACAGTCCACGAAATGGATGTCCACAGAAAGTTGAGGAATGTTCCTGTGTCCTCACTCAGGTTGATCCTTGCATTGCAAAGCCTCGTGGTACCTCCTCTACATCTTCTCCACCGACACATGTAGTCACACGATGAATACGCGCTACAACTCACATCATGCAATCCAGATCATCTTACCACATGGTGGCGGAACGAGGGGCAGGGGAGGCCCGCATGTCGACCAAGGTGGAGGAGGCTGAGGTGGCCCACAGCCAGTGAAGTCTGGTAAAGTTTGGTCCATAGGGCAGGGCATGCAGGTGGGCCGAGGAAACCCTCTCACATCTGGACCCACCTGCAGACAGACAGGAAAATAGTTTGGTGAGACAGACAGAAGTTGTAACACCAAGAGATGAAACCCAGAGAAAGAGCTCTCAGCATCTGCCTCCTTCTCCAATACCACGTTCCAGCAGAGCCGCATCCGTGCTAGAGAACTTGACCCCTCCCCACTGCTGCCAACTATAACAAGGGGGGAGAGGGGAATGGATATTACAGGAATAACCTACTGTCACCAAACATCACTAACCATGTCTGCCAATGGTCACTAGCAAGAAGTAGCATCTTCAAAGATGAAAAAGGAGCATGGCAAACTAGTGAAGGCAGGACACTCCAGACACGGAGGCATCGGGATCCTGGACAACACTTCATCTTTCCTCCTCAACCACACAGAATATTTTGGTTTGTTAACAAGAGAGAGAATGTGATGAAACTGCCCTTTCTTCTCAGGAATCCGAGCCACTCGAGGTGAATCCTTTGCCTGCAAGCCCCTGACTGTCCCCACGCTGCCTCACTTCCTGACACAAGGGTCTTCTGCTCTCTGCAGTTTCTGGCCATGGCCACAAACACACTTGAGGAATTAGGGGCCTGTGATCTGACAGGGGAATTGGAAAAGTGTTTTCCAAAAGGAACGTGATACCAATAACCCTTCTATAACTCAGCAGCTGTGCTTATCTTAAAACACAGTCACTCGGACATTTCAGCACACTGAGTTCCAGAGTAATTTTGTCCAATAGGAAATTAAGATGGGAAGCATAAGTTAGGGAATCCACAAAACTGTATATGCTTTCCGATGGAAAACTCGAGAACGTGTGATGAGAGAAGAAACCTGCTCTCACTGTGACTTCGGACCAAACGACCTGCTCCTAGAAGCCCAACCGAAGGGCTTGTGGGGCACCGGTCATGCAGATAATCGCTAACATCCCCCCTTCAGAAAGTTAGTGTCACAGTGTGTTTTGCGACACGACACTAACAGCTCTGATCATGCAAAATAGTTGTGGAAAGGGTAGAAGGAGAGGGATTCTGTATAGCACGTTTACCAGCAGAAGTAAAACAGGGATGACTTACGAAACATGGCCTATCTAAGCACATTCCAAACCGCAAAGCAGATAATAAAAAATGCACGGAGAGCTTCCCCTAGTTTCCAGTCGTGAGGATGACCACAGACCTTGTCACAGGTTAATCATCTAACCGCAATACGAACACAATACGTATCGCACCTGTACATACCCCAGTGGGAATCAGGCAGCCCAGAGACTTCAGTGTGCAGTGAGCTGTCAGCTTCCTTGAGTTATTTCCCCCACGTGCGCTATGGGTGAGCAGGGGTACACAAACACACACACACACACACACACACACAAGACACACACACAGTGAGTGTTCTGCCATCCTTCACCTCTAACCACCTGTGGCTTTGGGAGAGGCCCCCAAAGATGATGATTTGTAACAGAGAAGCCTGTCAGCCCCTGCGTGAACTGCTTGTATTTGAGAGGTGAACGACGCCACAGACAAACTGGATGACCCACCCAACAGACACAAGGCCAGGACACGGTGCTGCCCAGACAGGAACAGGATTCCAGAAATGGTTACAACTGGAAACAGCCACCGTATTTACCTTGTCCTTCTCTGGGTCCTTCTTGGGCACGGTGCCACCTTTGTCCCCTTGAGCGCCACAGGTTTCTGAATTGGACCGAGGCCCTAGAAGAGACAGAGGTGGATTCAGACGGGTGTTGGCCACGCAAGATTCAAGCCAAAGCTCTACACCTGCCCCAGCCTGTTCTACTCTCCCACTCTCAGGTCCCTTCCAGATGCAGAGCGTTTCTCACAGGTCTCCGCTGACCTCTGTGGACAAAGGAGAGACCAGTCCCTCACCCTTGGGGATATGACCACTCCGCACAGTAGAGATGATTTCAGAACTAATCAATAACGCTGGACAACTGGGGCCTCCACACATGCAAGTGATGTAAAGACTGTGCTCCATTAAGCCCAGAGCCCAAAACATCATGTCTGTGCAGGGCACCTGGGCAATGCTTTTATGTCTGTCTATTGCACAATGTCACACTTCTTCTCAATGGCAGACCCCTGCTGCCCAGTTCTGTATGGTGAAACGAGACAGTCCACGAAATGGATGTCCACAGAAAGTTGAGGAATGTTCCTGTGTCCTCACTCAGGTTGATCCTTGCATTGCAAAGCCTCGTGGTACCTCCTCTACATCTTCTCCACCGACACATGTAGTCACACGATGAATACGCGCTACAACTCACATCATGCAATCCAGATCATCTTACCACATGGTGGCGGAACGAGGGGCAGGGGAGGCCCGCATGTCGACCAAGGTGGAGGAGGCTGAGGTGGCCCACAGCCAATGAAGCCTGGTAAAGTTTGGTCCATAGGGCAGGGCATGCAGGTGGGCCGAGGAAACCCTCTCACATCCGGACCCACCTGCAGACAGACAGGAAAATAGTTTGGTGAGACAGACAGAAGTTGTAACACCAAGAGATGAAACCCAAAGAAAGAGCTCTCAGCATCTGCCTCCTTCTCCAATACCACGTTCCAGCAGAGCCGCATCCGTGCTAGAGAACTTGACCCCTCCCCACTGCTGCCAACTATAACAAGGGGGGAGAGGGGAATGGATATTACAGGAATAACCTACTGTCACCAAACATCACTAACCATGTCTGCCAATGGTCACTAGCAAGAAGTAGCATCTTCAAAGATGAAAAAGGAGCATGGCAAACTAGTGAAGGCAGGACACTCCAGACACGGAGGCATCGGGATCCTGGACAACACTTCATCTTTCCTCCTCAACCACACAGAATATTTTGGTTTGTTAACAAGAGAGAGAATGTGATGAAACTGCCCTTTCTTCTCAGGAATCCGAGCCACTCGAGGTGAATCCTTTGCCTGCAAGCCCCTGACTGTCCCCACGCTGCCTCACTTCCTGACACAAGGGTCTTCTGCTCTCTGCAGTTTCTGGCCATGGCCACAAACACACTTGAGGAATTAGGGGCCTGTGATCTGACAGGGGAATTGGAAAAGTGTTTTCCAAAAGGAACGTGATACCAATAACCCTTCTATAACTCAGCAGCTGTGCTTATCTTAAAACACAGTCACTCGGACATTTCAGCACACTGAGTTCCAGAGTAATTTTGTCCAATAGGAAATTAAGATGGGAAGCATAAGTTAGAGAATCCACAAAACTGTATATGCTTTCCGATGGAAAACTCGAGAACGTGTGATGAGAGAAGAAACCTGCTCTCACTGTGACTTCGGACCAAACGACCTGCTCCTAGAAGCCCAACCGAAGGGCTTGTGGAGCACCGGTCATGCAGATAATCGCAAACATCCCCCCTTCAAAAGTGTGTGTCACAGTGTGTTTTGCGACACGACACTAACAGCTCTGATCATGCAAAATAGTTGTGGAAAGGGTAGAAGGAGAGGGATTCTGTATAGCACGTTTACCAGCAGAAGTAAAACAGGGATGACTTACGAAACATGGCCTATCTAAGCACATTCCAAACCGCAAAGCAGATAATAAAAAATGCACGGAGAGCTTCCCCTAGTTTCCAGTCGTGAGGATGACCACAGACCTTGTCACAGGTTAATCATCTAACCGCAATACGAACACAATACGTATCGCACCTGTACATACCCCAGTGGGAATCAGGCAGCCCAGAGACTTCAGTGTGCAGTGAGCTGTCAGCTTCCTTGAGTTATTTCCCCCACGTGCGCTATGGGTGAGCAGGGGTACACAAACACACACACACACACACACACACACAAACACAACCAAGACACACACACAGTGAGTGTTCTGCCATCCTTCACCTCTAACCACCTGTGGCTTTGGGAGAGGCCCCCAAAGATGATGATTTGTAACGGAGAAGCCTGTCAGCCCCTGCGTGAACTGCTTGTATTTGAGAGGTGAACGACGCCACAGACAAACTGGATGACCCACCCAACAGACACAAGGCCAGGACACGGTGCTGCCCAGACAGGAACAGGATTCCAGAAATGGTTACAACTGGAAACAGCCACCGTATTTACCTTGTCCTTCTCTGGGTCCTTCTTGGGCACGGTGCCACCTTTGTCCCCTTGAGCGCCACAGGTTTCTGAATTGGACCGAGGCCCTAGAAGAGACAGAGGTGGATTCAGACGGGTGTTGGCCACGCAAGATTCAAGCCAAAGCTCTACACCTGCCCCAGCCTGTTCTACTCTCCCACTCTCAGGTCCCTTCCAGATGCAGAGCGTTTCTCACAGGTCTCCGCTGACCTCTGTGGACAAAGGAGAGACCAGTCCCTCACCCTTGGGGATATGACCACTCCGCACAGTAGAGATGATTTCAGAACTAATCAATAACGCTGGACAACTGGGGCCTCCACACATGCAAGTGATGTAAAGACTGTGCTCCATTAAGCCCAGAGCCCAAAACATCATGTCTGTGCAGGGCACCTGGGCAATGCTTTTATGTCTGTCTATTGCACAATGTCACACTTCTTCTCAATGGCAGACCCCTGCTGCCCAGTTCTGTATGGTGAAACGAGACAGTCCACGAAATGGATGTCCACAGAAAGTTGAGGAATGTTCCTGTGTCCTCACTCAGGTTGATCCTTGCATTGCAAAGCCTCGTGGTACCTCCTCTACATCTTCTCCACCGACACATGTAGTCACACGATGAATACGCGCTACAACTCACATCATGCAATCCAGATCATCTTACCACATGGTGGCGGAACGAGGGGCAGGGGAGGCCCGCATGTCGACCAAGGTGGAGGAGGCTGAGGTGGCCCACAGCCAGTGAAGTCTGGTAAAGTTTGGTCCATAGGGCAGGGCATGCAGGTGGGCCGAGGAAACCCTCTCACATCTGGACCCACCTGCAGACAGACAGGAAAATAGTTTGGTGAGACAGACAGAAGTTGTAACACCAAGAGATGAAACCCAGAGAAAGAGCTCTCAGCATCTGCCTCCTTCTCCAATACCACGTTCCAGCAGAGCCGCATCCGTGCTAGAGAACTTGACCCCTCCCCACTGCTGCCAACTATAACAAGGGGGGAGAGGGGAATGGATATTACAGGAATAACCTACTGTCACCAAACATCACTAACCATGTCTGCCAATGGTCACTAGCAAGAAGTAGCATCTTCAAAGATGAAAAAGGAGCATGGCAAACTAGTGAAGGCAGGACACTCCAGACACGGAGGCATCGGGATCCTGGACAACACTTCATCTTTCCTCCTCAACCACACAGAATATTTTGGTTTGTTAACAAGAGAGAGAATGTGATGAAACTGCCCTTTCTTCTCAGGAATCCGAGCCACTCGAGGTGAATCCTTTGCCTGCAAGCCCCTGACTGTCCCCACGCTGCCTCACTTCCTGACACAAGGGTCTTCTGCTCTCTGCAGTTTCTGGCCATGGCCACAAACACACTTGAGGAATTAGGGGCCTGTGATCTGACAGGGGAATTGGAAAAGTGTTTTCCAAAAGGAACGTGATACCAATAACCCTTCTATAACTCAGCAGCTGTGCTTATCTTAAAACACAGTCACTCGGACATTTCAGCACACTGAGTTCCAGAGTAATTTTGTCCAATAGGAAATTAAGATGGGAAGCATAAGTTAGGGAATCCACAAAACTGTATATGCTTTCCGATGGAAAACTCGAGAACGTGTGATGAGAGAAGAAACCTGCTCTCACTGTGACTTCGGACCAAACGACCTGCTCCTAGAAGCCCAACCGAAGGGCTTGTGGGGCACCGGTCATGCAGATAATCGCTAACATCCCCCCTTCAGAAAGTTAGTGTCACAGTGTGTTTTGCGACACGACACTAACAGCTCTGATCATGCAAAATAGTTGTGGAAAGGGTAGAAGGAGAGGGATTCTGTATAGCACGTTTACCAGCAGAAGTAAAACAGGGATGACTTACGAAACATGGCCTATCTAAGCACATTCCAAACCGCAAAGCAGATAATAAAAAATGCACGGAGAGCTTCCCCTAGTTTCCAGTCGTGAGGATGACCACAGACCTTGTCACAGGTTAATCATCTAACCGCAATACGAACACAATACGTATCGCACCTGTACATACCCCAGTGGGAATCAGGCAGCCCAGAGACTTCAGTGTGCAGTGAGCTGTCAGCTTCCTTGAGTTATTTCCCCCACGTGCGCTATGGGTGAGCAGGGGTACACAAACACACACACACACACACACACACACAAGACACACACACAGTGAGTGTTCTGCCATCCTTCACCTCTAACCACCTGTGGCTTTGGGAGAGGCCCCCAAAGATGATGATTTGTAACAGAGAAGCCTGTCAGCCCCTGCGTGAACTGCTTGTATTTGAGAGGTGAACGACGCCACAGACAAACTGGATGACCCACCCAACAGACACAAGGCCAGGACACGGTGCTGCCCAGACAGGAACAGGATTCCAGAAATGGTTACAACTGGAAACAGCCACCGTATTTACCTTGTCCTTCTCTGGGTCCTTCTTGGGCACGGTGCCACCTTTGTCCCCTTGAGCGCCACAGGTTTCTGAATTGGACCGAGGCCCTAGAAGAGACAGAGGTGGATTCAGACGGGTGTTGGCCACGCAAGATTCAAGCCAAAGCTCTACACCTGCCCCAGCCTGTTCTACTCTCCCACTCTCAGGTCCCTTCCAGATGCAGAGCGTTTCTCACAGGTCTCCGCTGACCTCTGTGGACAAAGGAGAGACCAGTCCCTCACCCTTGGGGATATGACCACTCCGCACAGTAGAGATGATTTCAGAACTAATCAATAACGCTGGACAACTGGGGCCTCCACACATGCAAGTGATGTAAAGACTGTGCTCCATTAAGCCCAGAGCCCAAAACATCATGTCTGTGCAGGGCACCTGGGCAATGCTTTTATGTCTGTCTATTGCACAATGTCACACTTCTTCTCAATGGCAGACCCCTGCTGCCCAGTTCTGTATGGTGAAACGAGACAGTCCACGAAATGGATGTCCACAGAAAGTTGAGGAATGTTCCTGTGTCCTCACTCAGGTTGATCCTTGCATTGCAAAGCCTCGTGGTACCTCCTCTACATCTTCTCCACCGACACATGTAGTCACACGATGAATACGCGCTACAACTCACATCATGCAATCCAGATCATCTTACCACATGGTGGCGGAACGAGGGGCAGGGGAGGCCCGCATGTCGACCAAGGTGGAGGAGGCTGAGGTGGCCCACAGCCAATGAAGCCTGGTAAAGTTTGGTCCATAGGGCAGGGCATGCAGGTGGGCCGAGGAAACCCTCTCACATCCGGACCCACCTGCAGACAGACAGGAAAATAGTTTGGTGAGACAGACAGAAGTTGTAACACCAAGAGATGAAACCCAAAGAAAGAGCTCTCAGCATCTGCCTCCTTCTCCAATACCACGTTCCAGCAGAGCCGCATCCGTGCTAGAGAACTTGACCCCTCCCCACTGCTGCCAACTATAACAAGGGGGGAGAGGGGAATGGATATTACAGGAATAACCTACTGTCACCAAACATCACTAACCATGTCTGCCAATGGTCACTAGCAAGAAGTAGCATCTTCAAAGATGAAAAAGGAGCATGGCAAACTAGTGAAGGCAGGACACTCCAGACACGGAGGCATCGGGATCCTGGACAACACTTCATCTTTCCTCCTCAACCACACAGAATATTTTGGTTTGTTAACAAGAGAGAGAATGTGATGAAACTGCCCTTTCTTCTCAGGAATCCGAGCCACTCGAGGTGAATCCTTTGCCTGCAAGCCCCTGACTGTCCCCACGCTGCCTCACTTCCTGACACAAGGGTCTTCTGCTCTCTGCAGTTTCTGGCCATGGCCACAAACACACTTGAGGAATTAGGGGCCTGTGATCTGACAGGGGAATTGGAAAAGTGTTTTCCAAAAGGAACGTGATACCAATAACCCTTCTATAACTCAGCAGCTGTGCTTATCTTAAAACACAGTCACTCGGACATTTCAGCACACTGAGTTCCAGAGTAATTTTGTCCAATAGGAAATTAAGATGGGAAGCATAAGTTAGAGAATCCACAAAACTGTATATGCTTTCCGATGGAAAACTCGAGAACGTGTGATGAGAGAAGAAACCTGCTCTCACTGTGACTTCGGACCAAACGACCTGCTCCTAGAAGCCCAACCGAAGGGCTTGTGGAGCACCGGTCATGCAGATAATCGCAAACATCCCCCCTTCAAAAGTGTGTGTCACAGTGTGTTTTGCGACACGACACTAACAGCTCTGATCATGCAAAATAGTTGTGGAAAGGGTAGAAGGAGAGGGATTCTGTATAGCACGTTTACCAGCAGAAGTAAAACAGGGATGACTTACGAAACATGGCCTATCTAAGCACATTCCAAACCGCAAAGCAGATAATAAAAAATGCACGGAGAGCTTCCCCTAGTTTCCAGTCGTGAGGATGACCACAGACCTTGTCACAGGTTAATCATCTAACCGCAATACGAACACAATACGTATCGCACCTGTACATACCCCAGTGGGAATCAGGCAGCCCAGAGACTTCAGTGTGCAGTGAGCTGTCAGCTTCCTTGAGTTATTTCCCCCACGTGCGCTATGGGTGAGCAGGGGTACACAAACACACACACACACACACACACACACAAACACAACCAAGACACACACACAGTGAGTGTTCTGCCATCCTTCACCTCTAACCACCTGTGGCTTTGGGAGAGGCCCCCAAAGATGATGATTTGTAACGGAGAAGCCTGTCAGCCCCTGCGTGAACTGCTTGTATTTGAGAGGTGAACGACGCCACAGACAAACTGGATGACCCACCCAACAGACACAAGGCCAGGACACGGTGCTGCCCAGACAGGAACAGGATTCCAGAAATGGTTACAACTGGAAACAGCCACCGTATTTACCTTGTCCTTCTCTGGGTCCTTCTTGGGCACGGTGCCACCTTTGTCCCCTTGAGCGCCACAGGTTTCTGAATTGGACCGAGGCCCTAGAAGAGACAGAGGTGGATTCAGACGGGTGTTGGCCACGCAAGATTCAAGCCAAAGCTCTACACCTGCCCCAGCCTGTTCTACTCTCCCACTCTCAGGTCCCTTCCAGATGCAGAGCGTTTCTCACAGGTCTCCGCTGACCTCTGTGGACAAAGGAGAGACCAGTCCCTCACCCTTGGGGATATGACCACTCCGCACAGTAGAGATGATTTCAGAACTAATCAATAACGCTGGACAACTGGGGCCTCCACACATGCAAGTGATGTAAAGACTGTGCTCCATTAAGCCCAGAGCCCAAAACATCATGTCTGTGCAGGGCACCTGGGCAATGCTTTTATGTCTGTCTATTGCACAATGTCACACTTCTTCTCAATGGCAGACCCCTGCTGCCCAGTTCTGTATGGTGAAACGAGACAGTCCACGAAATGGATGTCCACAGAAAGTTGAGGAATGTTCCTGTGTCCTCACTCAGGTTGATCCTTGCATTGCAAAGCCTCGTGGTACCTCCTCTACATCTTCTCCACCGACACATGTAGTCACACGATGAATACGCGCTACAACTCACATCATGCAATCCAGATCATCTTACCACATGGTGGCGGAACGAGGGGCAGGGGAGGCCCGCATGTCGACCAAGGTGGAGGAGGCTGAGGTGGCCCACAGCCAATGAAGCCTGGTAAAGTTTGGTCCATAGGGCAGGGCATGCAGGTGGGCCGAGGAAACCCTCTCACATCTGGACCCACCTGCAGACAGACAGGAAAATAGTTTGGTGAGACAGACAGAAGTTGTAACACCAAGAGATGAAACCCAAAGAAAGAGCTCTCAGCATCTGCCTCCTTCTCCAATACCACGTTCCAGCAGAGCCGCATCCGTGCTAGAGAACTTGACCCCTCCCCACTGCTGCCAACTATAACAAGGGGGGAGAGGGGAATGGATATTACAGGAATAACCTACTGTCACCAAACATCACTAACCATGTCTGCCAATGGTCACTAGCAAGAAGTAGCATCTTCAAAGATGAAAAAGGAGCATGGCAAACTAGTGAAGGCAGGACACTCCAGACACGGAGGCATCGGGATCCTGGACAACACTTCATCTTTCCTCCTCAACCACACAGAATATTTTGGTTTGTTAACAAGAGAGAGAATGTGATGAAACTGCCCTTTCTTCTCAGGAATCCGAGCCACTCGAGGTGAATCCTTTGCCTGCAAGCCCCTGACTGTCCCCACGCTGCCTCACTTCCTGACACAAGGGTCTTCTGCTCTCTGCAGTTTCTGGCCATGGCCACAAACACACTTGAGGAATTAGGGGCCTGTGATCTGACAGGGGAATTGGAAAAGTGTTTTCCAAAAGGAACGTGATACCAATAACCCTTCTATAACTCAGCAGCTGTGCTTATCTTAAAACACAGTCACTCGGACATTTCAGCACACTGAGTTCCAGAGTAATTTTGTCCAATAGGAAATTAAGATGGGAAGCATAAGTTAGGGAATCCACAAAACTGTATATGCTTTCCGATGGAAAACTCGAGAACGTGTGATGAGAGAAGAAACCTGCTCTCACTGTGACTTCGGACCAAACGACCTGCTCCTAGAAGCCCAACCGAAGGGCTTGTGGGGCACCGGTCATGCAGATAATCGCTAACATCCCCCCTTCAGAAAGTTAGTGTCACAGTGTGTTTTGCGACACGACACTAACAGCTCTGATCATGCAAAATAGTTGTGGAAAGGGTAGAAGGAGAGGGATTCTGTATAGCACGTTTACCAGCAGAAGTAAAACAGGGATGACTTACGAAACATGGCCTATCTAAGCACATTCCAAACCGCAAAGCAGATAATAAAAAATGCACGGAGAGCTTCCCCTAGTTTCCAGTCGTGAGGATGACCACAGACCTTGTCACAGGTTAATCATCTAACCGCAATACGAACACAATACGTATCGCACCTGTACATACCCCAGTGGGAATCAGGCAGCCCAGAGACTTCAGTGTGCAGTGAGCTGTCAGCTTCCTTGAGTTATTTCCCCCACGTGCGCTATGGGTGAGCAGGGGTACACAAACACACACACACACACACACACACACACACACACACACACACAAGACACACACACAGTGAGTGTTCTGCCATCCTTCACCTCTAACCACCTGTGGCTTTGGGAGAGGCCCCCAAAGATGATGATTTGTAACAGAGAAGCCTGTCAGCCCCTGCGTGAACTGCTTGTATTTGAGAGGTGAACGACGCCACAGACAAACTGGATGACCCACCCAACAGACACAAGGCCAGGACACGGTGCTGCCCAGACAGGAACAGGATTCCAGAAATGGTTACAACTGGAAACAGCCACCGTATTTACCTTGTCCTTCTCTGGGTCCTTCTTGGGCACGGTGCCACCTTTGTCCCCTTGAGCGCCACAGGTTTCTGAATTGGACCGAGGCCCTAGAAGAGACAGAGGTGGATTCAGACGGGTGTTGGCCACGCAAGATTCAAGCCAAAGCTCTACACCTGCCCCAGCCTGTTCTACTCTCCCACTCTCAGGTCCCTTCCAGATGCAGAGCGTTTCTCACAGGTCTCCGCTGACCTCTGTGGACAAAGGAGAGACCAGTCCCTCACCCTTGGGGATATGACCACTCCGCACAGTAGAGATGATTTCAGAACTAATCAATAACGCTGGACAACTGGGGCCTCCACACATGCAAGTGATGTAAAGACTGTGCTCCATTAAGCCCAGAGCCCAAAACATCATGTCTGTGCAGGGCACCTGGGCAATGCTTTTATGTCTGTCTATTGCACAATGTCACACTTCTTCTCAATGGCAGACCCCTGCTGCCCAGTTCTGTATGGTGAAACGAGACAGTCCACGAAATGGATGTCCACAGAAAGTTGAGGAATGTTCCTGTGTCCTCACTCAGGTTGATCCTTGCATTGCAAAGCCTCGTGGTACCTCCTCTACATCTTCTCCACCGACACATGTAGTCACACGATGAATACGCGCTACAACTCACATCATGCAATCCAGATCATCTTACCACATGGTGGCGGAACGAGGGGCAGGGGAGGCCCGCATGTCGACCAAGGTGGAGGAGGCTGAGGTGGCCCACAGCCAATGAAGCCTGGTAAAGTTTGGTCCATAGGGCAGGGCATGCAGGTGGGCCGAGGAAACCCTCTCACATCTGGACCCACCTGCAGACAGACAGGAAAATAGTTTGGTGAGACAGACAGAAGTTGTAACACCAAGAGATGAAACCCAAAGAAAGAGCTCTCAGCATCTGCCTCCTTCTCCAATACCACGTTCCAGCAGAGCCGCATCCGTGCTAGAGAACTTGACCCCTCCCCACTGCTGCCAACTATAACAAGGGGGGAGAGGGGAATGGATATTACAGGAATAACCTACTGTCACCAAACATCACTAACCATGTCTGCCAATGGTCACTAGCAAGAAGTAGCATCTTCAAAGATGAAAAAGGAGCATGGCAAACTAGTGAAGGCAGGACACTCCAGACACGGAGGCATCGGGATCCTGGACAACACTTCATCTTTCCTCCTCAACCACACAGAATATTTTGGTTTGTTAACAAGAGAGAGAATGTGATGAAACTGCCCTTTCTTCTCAGGAATCCGAGCCACTCGAGGTGAATCCTTTGCCTGCAAGCCCCTGACTGTCCCCACGCTGCCTCACTTCCTGACACAAGGGTCTTCTGCTCTCTGCAGTTTCTGGCCATGGCCACAAACACACTTGAGGAATTAGGGGCCTGTGATCTGACAGGGGAATTGGAAAAGTGTTTTCCAAAAGGAACGTGATACCAATAACCCTTCTATAACTCAGCAGCTGTGCTTATCTTAAAACACAGTCACTCGGACATTTCAGCACACTGAGTTCCAGAGTAATTTTGTCCAATAGGAAATTAAGATGGGAAGCATAAGTTAGGGAATCCACAAAACTGTATATGCTTTCCGATGGAAAACTCGAGAACGTGTGATGAGAGAAGAAACCTGCTCTCACTGTGACTTCGGACCAAACGACCTGCTCCTAGAAGCCCAACCGAAGGGCTTGTGGGGCACCGGTCATGCAGATAATCGCTAACATCCCCCCTTCAGAAAGTTAGTGTCACAGTGTGTTTTGCGACACGACACTAACAGCTCTGATCATGCAAAATAGTTGTGGAAAGGGTAGAAGGAGAGGGATTCTGTATAGCACGTTTACCAGCAGAAGTAAAACAGGGATGACTTACGAAACATGGCCTATCTAAGCACATTCCAAACCGCAAAGCAGATAATAAAAAATGCACGGAGAGCTTCCCCTAGTTTCCAGTCGTGAGGATGACCACAGACCTTGTCACAGGTTAATCATCTAACCGCAATACGAACACAATACGTATCGCACCTGTACATACCCCAGTGGGAATCAGGCAGCCCAGAGACTTCAGTGTGCAGTGAGCTGTCAGCTTCCTTGAGTTATTTCCCCCACGTGCGCTATGGGTGAGCAGGGGTACACAAACACACACACACACACACACACACACACACACAAACACACACACAAGACACACACACAGTGAGTGTTCTGCCATCCTTCACCTCTAACCACCTGTGGCTTTGGGAGAGGCCCCCAAAGATGATGATTTGTAACAGAGAAGCCTGTCAGCCCCTGCGTGAACTGCTTGTATTTGAGAGGTGAACGACGCCACAGACAAACTGGATGACCCACCCAACAGACACAAGGCCAGGACACGGTGCTGCCCAGACAGGAACAGGATTCCAGAAATGGTTACAACTGGAAACAGCCACCGTATTTACCTTGTCCTTCTCTGGGTCCTTCTTGGGCACGGTGCCACCTTTGTCCCCTTGAGCGCCACAGGTTTCTGAATTGGACCGAGGCCCTAGAAGAGACAGAGGTGGATTCAGACGGGTGTTGGCCACGCAAGATTCAAGCCAAAGCTCTACACCTGCCCCAGCCTGTTCTACTCTCCCACTCTCAGGTCCCTTCCAGATGCAGAGCGTTTCTCACAGGTCTCCGCTGACCTCTGTGGACAAAGGAGAGACCAGTCCCTCACCCTTGGGGATATGACCACTCCGCACAGTAGAGATGATTTCAGAACTAATCAATAACGCTGGACAACTGGGGCCTCCACACATGCAAGTGATGTAAAGACTGTGCTCCATTAAGCCCAGAGCCCAAAACATCATGTCTGTGCAGGGCACCTGGGCAATGCTTTTATGTCTGTCTATTGCACAATGTCACACTTCTTCTCAATGGCAGACCCCTGCTGCCCAGTTCTGTATGGTGAAACGAGACAGTCCACGAAATGGATGTCCACAGAAAGTTGAGGAATGTTCCTGTGTCCTCACTCAGGTTGATCCTTGCATTGCAAAGCCTCGTGGTACCTCCTCTACATCTTCTCCACCGACACATGTAGTCACACGATGAATACGCGCTACAACTCACATCATGCAATCCAGATCATCTTACCACATGGTGGCGGAACGAGGGGCAGGGGAGGCCCGCATGTCGACCAAGGTGGAGGAGGCTGAGGTGGCCCACAGCCAATGAAGCCTGGTAAAGTTTGGTCCATAGGGCAGGGCATGCAGGTGGGCCGAGGAAACCCTCTCACATCCGGACCCACCTGCAGACAGACAGGAAAATAGTTTGGTGAGACAGACAGAAGTTGTAACACCAAGAGATGAAACCCAAAGAAAGAGCTCTCAGCATCTGCCTCCTTCTCCAATACCACGTTCCAGCAGAGCCGCATCCGTGCTAGAGAACTTGACCCCTCCCCACTGCTGCCAACTATAACAAGGGGGGAGAGGGGAATGGATATTACAGGAATAACCTACTGTCACCAAACATCACTAACCATGTCTGCCAATGGTCACTAGCAAGAAGTAGCATCTTCAAAGATGAAAAAGGAGCATGGCAAACTAGTGAAGGCAGGACACTCCAGACACGGAGGCATCGGGATCCTGGACAACACTTCATCTTTCCTCCTCAACCACACAGAATATTTTGGTTTGTTAACAAGAGAGAGAATGTGATGAAACTGCCCTTTCTTCTCAGGAATCCGAGCCACTCGAGGTGAATCCTTTGCCTGCAAGCCCCTGACTGTCCCCACGCTGCCTCACTTCCTGACACAAGGGTCTTCTGCTCTCTGCAGTTTCTGGCCATGGCCACAAACACACTTGAGGAATTAGGGGCCTGTGATCTGACAGGGGAATTGGAAAAGTGTTTTCCAAAAGGAACGTGATACCAATAACCCTTCTATAACTCAGCAGCTGTGCTTATCTTAAAACACAGTCACTCGGACATTTCAGCACACTGAGTTCCAGAGTAATTTAGTCCAATAGGAAATTAAGATGGGAAGCATAAGTTAGAGAATCCACAAAACTGTATATGCTTTCCGATGGAAAACTCGAGAACGTGTGATGAGAGAAGAAACCTGCTCTCACTGTGACTTCGGACCAAACGACCTGCTCCCAGAAGCCCAACCGAAGGGCTTGTGGGGCACCGGTCATGCAGATAATCGCTAACATCCCCCCTTCAGAAAGTGTGTGTCACAGTGTGTTTTGCGACACGACACTAACAGCTCTGATCATGCAAAATAGTTGTGGAAAGGGTACAAGGAGAGGGATTCTGTATAGCACGTTTACCAGCAGAAGTAAAACAGGGATGACTTACGAAACATGGCCTATCTAAGCACATTCCAAACCGCAAAGCAGATAATAAAAAATGCACGGAGAGCTTCCCCTAGTTTCCAGTCGTGAGGATGACCACAGACTTGTCACAGGTTAATCATCTAACTGCAATACGAACACAATACATATCGCACCTGTACATACCCCAGTGGGAATCAGGCAGCCCAGAGACTTCAGTGTGCAGTGAGCTGTCAGCTTCCTTGAGTTATTTCCCCCACGTGCGCTATGGGTGAGCAGGGGTACACAAACACACACACACACACACACACACACACACAAACACACACAAGACACACACACAGTGAGTGTTCTGCCATCCTTCACCTCTAACCACCTGTGGCTTTGGGAGAGGCCCCCAAAGATGATGATTTGTAACGGAGAAGCCTGTCAGCCCCTGCGTGAACTGCTTGTATTTGAGAGGTGAACGACGCCACAGACAAACTGGATGACCCACCCAACAGACACAAGGCCAGGACACGGTGCTGCCCAGACAGGAACAGGATTCCAGAAATGGTTACAACTGGAAACAGCCACCGTATTTACCTTGTCCTTCTCTGGGTCCTTCTTGGGCACGGTGCCACCTTTGTCCCCTTGAGCGCCACAGGTTTCTGAATTGGACCGAGGCCCTAGAAGAGACAGAGGTGGATTCAGACGGGTGTTGGCCATGCAAGATTCAAGCCAAAGCTCTACACCTGCCCCAGCCTGTTCTACTCTCCCACTCTCAGGTCCCTTCCAGATGCAGAGCATTTCTCACAGGTCTCCGCTGACCTCTGTGGACAAAGGAGAGACCAGTCCCTCACCCTTGGGGATATGACCACTCCGCACAGTAGAGATGATTTCAGAACTAATCAATAACGCTGGACAACTGGGGCCTCCACACATGCAAGTGATGTAAAGACTGTGCTCCATTAAGCCCAGAGCCCAAAACATCATGTCTGTGCAGGGCACCTGGGCAATGCTTTTATGTCTGTCTATTGCACAATGTCACACTTCTTCTCAATGGCAGACCCCTGCTGCCCAGTTCTGTATGGTGAAACGAGACAGTCCACGAAATGGATGTCCACAGAAACTTGAGGAATGTTCCTGTGTCCTCACTCAGGTTGATCCTTGCATTGCAAAGCCTCGTGGTACCTCCTCTACATCTTCTCCACCGACACATGTAGTCACACGATGAATACGCGCTACAACTCACATCATGCAATCCAGATCATCTTACCACATGGTGGCGGAACGAGGGGCAGGGGAGGCCCGCATGTCGACCAAGGTGGAGGAGGCTGAGGTGGCCCACAGCCAATGAAGCCTGGTAAAGTTTGGTCCATAGGGCAGGGCATGCAGGTGGGCTGAGGAAACCCTCTCACATCCGGACCCACCTGCAGACAGACAGGAAAATAGTTTGGTGAGACAGACAGAAGTTGTAACACCAAGAGATGAAACCCAAAGAAAGAGCTCTCAGCATCTGCCTCCTTCTCCGATACCACGTTCCAGCAGAGCCGCATCCGTGCTAGAGAACTTGACGCCTCCCCACTGCTGCCAACTATAACAAGGGGGGAGAGGGGAATGGATATTACAGGAATAACCTACTGTCACCAAACATCACTAACCATGTCTGCCAATGGTCACTAGCAAGAAGTAGCATCTTCAAAGATGAAAAAGGAGCATGGCAAACTAGTGAAGGCAGGACACTCCAGACACGGAGGCATCGGGATCCTGGACAACACTTCATCTTTCCTCCTCAACCACACAGAATATTTTGGTTTGTTAACAAGAGAGAGAATGTGATGAAACTGCCCTTTCTTCTCAGGAATCCGAGCCACTCGAGGTGAATCCTTTGCCTGCAAGCCCCTGACTGTCCCCACGCTGCCTCACTTCCTGACACAAGGGTCTTCTGCTCTCTGCAGTTTCTGGCCATGGCCACAAACACACTTGAGGAATTAGGGGCCTGTGATCTGACAGGGGAATTGGAAAAGTGTTTTCTAAAAGGAACGTGATACCAATAACCCTTCTATAACTCAGCAGCTGTGCTTATCTTAAAACACAGTCACTCGGACATTTCAGCACACTGAGTTCCAGAGTAATTTTGTCCAATAGGAAATTAAGATGGGAAGCATAAGTTAGAGAATCCACAAAACTGTATATGCTTTCCGATGGAAAACTCGAGAACGTGTGATGAGAGAAGAAACCTGCTCTCACTGTGACTTCGGACCAAACGACCTGCTCCTAGAAGCCCAACCGAAGGGCTTGTGGGGCACCGGTCATGCAGATAATCGCAAACATCCCCCCTTCAAAAGTGTGTGTCACAGTGTGTTTGGCGACACGACACTAACAGCTCTGATCATGCAAAATAGTTGTGGAAAGGGTACAAGGAGAGGGATTCTGTATAGCACGTTTACCAGCAGAAGTAAAACAGGGATGACTTACGAAACATGGCCTATCTAAGCACATTCCAAACCGCAAAGCAGATAATAAAAAATGCACGGAGAGCTTCCCCTAGTTTCCAGTCGTGAGGATGACCACAGACCTTGTCACAGGTTAATCATCTAACCGCAATACGAACACAATACGTATCGCACCTGTACATACCCCAGTGGGAATCAGGCAGCCCAGAGACTTCAGTGTGCAGTGAGCTGTCAGCTTCCTTGAGTTATTTCCCCCACGTGCGCTATGGGTGAGCAGGGGTACACAAACACACACACACACACACACACACACACACAAACACACACAAGACACACACACAGTGAGTGTTCTGCCATCCTTCACCGCTAACCACCTGTGGCTTTGGGAGAGGCCCCCAAAGATGATGATTTGTAACGGAGAAGCCTGTCAGCCCCTGCGTGAACTGCTTGTATTTGAGAGGTGAACGACGCCACAGACAAACTGGATGACCCACCCAACAGACACAAGGCCAGGACACGGTGCTGCCCAGACAGGAACAGGATTCCAGAAATGGTTACAACTGGAAACAGCCACCGTATTTACCTTGTCCTTCTCTGGGTCCTTCTTGGGCACGGTGCCACCTTTGTCCCCTTGAGCGCCACAGGTTTCTGAATTGGACCGAGGCCCTAGAAGAGACAGAGGTGGATTCAGACGGGTGTTGGCCACGCAAGATTCAAGCCAAAGCTCTACACCTGCCCCAGCCTGTTCTACTCTCCCACTCTCAGGTCCCTTCCAGATGCAGAGCATTTCTCACAGGTCTCCGCTGACCTCTGTGGACAAAGGAGAGACCAGTCCCTCACCCTTGGGGATATGACCACTCCGCACAGTGGAGATGATTTCAGAACTAATCAATAACGCTGGACAACTGGGGCCTCCACACATGCAGGTGATGTAAAGACTGTGCTCCATTAAGCCCAGAGCCCAAAACATCATGTCTGTGCAGGGCACCTGGGCAATGCTTTTATGTCTGTCTATTGCACAATGTCACACTTCTTCTCAATGGCAGACCCCTGCTGCCCAGTTCTGTATGGTGAAACGAGACAGTCCACGAAATGGATGTCCACAGAAAGTTGAGGAATGTTCCTGTGTCCTCACTCAGGTTGATCCTTGCATTGCAAAGCCTCGTGGTACCTCCTCTACATCTTCTCCACCGACACATGTAGTCACACGATGAATACGCGCTACAACTCACATCATGCAATCCAGATCATCTTACCACATGGTGGCGGAACGAGGGGCAGGGGAGGCCCGCATGTCGACCAAGGTGGAGGAGGCTGAGGTGGCCCACAGCCAATGAAGCCTGGTAAAGTTTGGTCCATAGGGCAGGGCATGCAGGTGGGCCGAGGAAACCCTCTCACATCCGGACCCACCTGCAGACAGACAGGAAAATAGTTTGGTGAGACAGACAGAAGTTGTAACACCAAGAGATGAAACCCAGAGAAAGAGCTCTCAGCATCTGCCTCCTTCTCCAATACCACGTTCCAGCAGAGCCGCATCCGTGCTAGAGAACTTGACCCCTCCCCACTGCTGCCAACTATAACAAGGGGGGAGAGGGGAATGGATATTACAGGAATAACCTACTGTCACCAAACATCACTAACCATGTCTGCCAATGGTCACTAGCAAGAAGTAGCATCTTCAAAGATGAAAAAGGAGCATGGCAAACTAGTGAAGGCAGGACACTCCAGACACGGAGGCATCGGGATCCTGGACAACACTTCATCTTTCCTCCTCAACCACACAGAATATTTTGGCTTGTTAACAAGAGAGAGAATGCCACTCGAGGTGAATCCTTTGCCTGCAAGCCCCTGACTGTCCCCACGCTGCCTCACTTCCTGACACAAGGGTCTTCTGCTCTCTGCAGTTTCTGGCCATGGCCACAAACACACTTGAGGAATTAGGGGCCTGTGATCTGACAGGGGAATTGGAAAAGTGTTTTCCAAAAGGAACGTGATACCAATAACCCTTCTATAACTCAGCAGCTGTGCTTATCTTAAAACACAGTCACTCGGACATTTCAGCACACTGAGTTCCAGAGTAATTTTGTCCAATAGGAAATTCAGATGGGAAGCATAAGTTAGAGAATCCACAAAACTGTATATGCTTTCCGGTGGAAAACTCGAGAACGTGTGATGAGAGAAGAAACCTGCTCTCACTGTGACTTCGGACCAAACGACCTGCTCCTAGAAGCCCAACCGAAGGGCTTGTGGGGCACCGGTCATGCAGATAATCGCAAACATCCCCCCTTCAAAAGTGTGTGTCACAGTGTGTTTGGCGACACGACACTAACAGCTCTGATCATGCAAAATAGTTGTGGAAAGGGTACAAGGAGAGGGATTCTGTATAGCACGTTTACCAGCAGAAGTAAAACAGGGATGACTTACGAAACATGGCCTATCTAAGCACATTCCAAACCGCAAAGCAGATAATAAAAAATGCACGGAGAGCTTCCCCTAGTTTCCAGTCGTGAGGATGACCACAGACTTGTCACAGGTTAATCATCTAACCGCAATACGAACACAATAGGTATCGCACCTGTACATACCCCAGTGGGAATCAGGCAGCCCAGAGACTTCAGTGTGCAGTGAGCTGTCAGCTTCCTTGAGTTATTTTCCCCACGTGCGCTATGGGTGAGCAGGGGTACACAAACACACACACACACACACAAACACACACAAGACACACACACAGTGAGTGTTCTGCCATCCTTCACCGCTAACCACCTGTGGCTTTGGGAGAGGCCCCCAAAGATGATGATTTGTAACGGAGAAGCCTGTCAGCCCCTGCGTGAACTGCTTGTATTTGAGAGGTGAACGACGCCACAGACAAACTGGATGACCCACCCAACAGACACAAGGCCAGGACACGGTGCTGCCCAGACAGGAACAGGATTCCAGAAATGGTTACAACTGGAAACAGCCACCGTATTTACCTTGTCCTTCTCTGGGTCCTTCTTGGGCACGGTGCCACCTTTGTCCCCTTGAGCGCCACAGGTTTCTGAATTGGACCGAGGCCCTAGAAGAGACAGAGGTGGATTCAGACGGGTGTTGGCCACGCAAGATTCAAGCCAAAGCTCTACACCTGCCCCAGCCTGTTCTACTCTCCCACTCTCAGGTCCCTTCCAGATGCAGAGCGTTTCTCACAGGTCTCCGCTGACCTCTGTGGACAAAGGAGAGACCAGTCCCTCACCCTTGGGGATATGACCACTCCGCACAGTGGAGATGATTTCAGAACTAATCAATAACGCTGGACAACTGGGGCCTCCACACATGCAGGTGATGTAAAGACTGTGCTCCATTAAGCCCAGAGCCCAAAACATCATGTCTGTGCAGGGCACCTGGGCAATGCTTTTATGTCTGTCTATTGCACAATGTCACACTTCTTCTCAATGGCAGACCCCTGCTGCCCAGTTCTGTATGGTGAAACGAGACAGTCCACGAAATGGATGTCCACAGAAAGTTGAGGAATGTTCCTGTGTCCTCACTCAGGTTGATCCTTGCATTGCAAAGCCTCGTGGTACCTCCTCTACATCTTCTCCACCGACACATGTAGTCACACGATGAATACGCGCTACAACTCACATCATGCAATCCAGATCATCTTACCACATGGTGGCGGAACGAGGGGCAGGGGAGGCCCGCATGTCGACCAAGGTGGAGGAGGCTGAGGTGGCCCACAGCCAATGAAGCCTGGTAAAGTTTGGTCCATAGGGCAGGGCATGCAGGTGGGCCGAGGAAACCCTCTCACATCCGGACCCACCTGCAGACAGACAGGAAAATAGTTTGGTGAGACAGACAGAAGTTGTAACACCAAGAGATGAAACCCAGAGAAAGAGCTCTCAGCATCTGCCTCCTTCTCCAATACCACGTTCCAGCAGAGCCGCATCCGTGCTAGAGAACTTGACCCCTCCCCACTCCTGCCAACTATAACAACGGGGGAGAGGGGAATGGATATTACAGGAATAACCTACTGTCACCAAACATCACTAACCATGTCTGCCAATGGTCACTAGCAAGAAGTAGCATCTTCAAAGATGAAAAAGGAGCATGGCAAACTAGTGAAGGCAGGACACTCCAGACACGGAGGCATCGGGATCCTGGACAACACTTCATCTTTCCTCCTCAACCACACAGAATATTTTGGTTTGTTAACAAGAGAGAGAATGTGATGAAACTGCCCTTTCTTCTCAGGAATCCGAGCCACTCGAGGTGAATCCTTTGCCTGCAAGCCCCTGACTGTCCCCACGCTGCCTCACTTCCTGACACAAGGGTCTTCTGCTCTCTGCAGTTTCTGGCCATGGCCACAAACACACTTGAGGAATTAGGGGCCTGTGATCTGACAGGGGAATTGGAAAAGTGTTTTCCAAAAGGAACGTAATACCAATAACCCTTCTATAACTCAGCAGCTGTGCTTATCTTAAAACACAGTCACTCGGACATTTCAGCACACTGAGTTCCAGAGTAATTTTGTCCAATAGGAAATTCAGATGGGAAGCATAAGTTAGAGAATCCACAAAACTGTATATGCTTTCCGATGGAAAACTCGAGAACGTGTGATGAGAGAAGAAACCTGCTCTCACTGTGACTTCGGACCAAACGACCTGCTCCTAGAAGCCCAACCGAAGGGCTTGTGGGGCACCGGTCATGCAGATAATCGCAAACATCCCCCCTTCAAAAGTGTGTGTCACAGTGTGTTTGGCGACACGACACTAACAGCTCTGATCATGCAAAATAGTTGTGGAAAGGGTACAAGGAGAGGGATTCTGTATAGCACGTTTACCAGCAGAAGTAAAACAGGGATGACTTACGAAACATGGCCTATCTAAGCACATTCCAAACCGCAAAGCAGATAATAAAAAATGCACGGAGAGCTTCCCCTAGTTTCCAGTCGTGAGGATGACCACAGACCTTGTCACAGGTTAATCATCTAACCGCAATACGAACACAATAGGTATCGCACCTGTACATACCCCAGTGGGAATCAGGCAGCCCAGAGACTTCAGTGTGCAGTGAGCTGTCAGCTTCCTTGAGTTATTTCCCCCACGTACGCTATGGGTGAGCAGGGGTACACAAACACACACACACACACACACACACACACACACACACAAACACACACAAGACACACACACAGTGAGTGTTCTGCCATCCTTCACCGCTAACCACCTGTGGCTTTGGGAGAGGCCCCCAAAGATGATGATTTGTAACGGAGAAGCCTGTCAGCCCCTGCGTGAACTGCTTGTATTTGAGAGGTGAACGACGCCACAGACAAACTGGATGACCCACCCAACAGACACAAGGCCAGGACACGGTGCTGCCCAGACAGGAACAGGATTCCAGAAATGGTTACAACTGGAAACAGCCACCGTATTTACCTTGTCCTTCTCTGGGTCCTTCTTGGGCACGGTGCCACCTTTGTCCCCTTGAGCGCCACAGGTTTCTGAATTGGACCGAGGCCCTAGAAGAGACAGAGGTGGATTCAGACGGGTGTTGGCCACGCAAGATTCAAGCCAAAGCTCTACACCTGCCCCAGCCTGTTCTACTCTCCCACTCTCAGGTCCCTTCCAGATGCAGAGCGTTTCTCACAGGTCTCCGCTGACCTCTGTGGACAAAGGAGAGACCAGTCCCTCACCCTTGGGGATATGACCACTCCGCACAGTGGAGATGATTTCAGAACTAATCAATAACGCTGGACAACTGGGGCCTCCACACATGCAGGTGATGTAAAGACTGTGCTCCATTAAACCCAGAGCCCAAAACATCATGTCTGTGCAGGGCACCTGGGCAATGCTTTTATGTCTGTCTATTGCACAATGTCACACTTCTTCTCAATGGCAGACCCCTGCTGCCCAGTTCTGTATGGTGAAACGAGACAGTCCACGAAATGGATGTCCACAGAAAGTTGAGGAATGTTCCTGTGTCCTCACTCAGGTTGATCCTTGCATTGCAAAGCCTCGTGGTACCTCCTCTACATCTTCTCCACCGACACATGTAGTCACACGATGAATACGCGCTACAACTCACATCATGCAATCCAGATCATCTTACCACATGGTGGCGGAACGAGGGGCAGGGGAGGCCCGCATGTCGACCAAGGTGGAGGAGGCTGAGGTGGCCCACAGCCAATGAAGCCTGGTAAAGTTTGGTCCATAGGGCAGGGCATGCAGGTGGGCCGAGGAAACCCTCTCACATCCGGACCCACCTGCAGACAGACAGGAAAATAGTTTGGTGAGACAGACAGAAGTTGTAACACCAAGAGATGAAACCCAGAGAAAGAGCTCTCAGCATCTGCCTCCTTCTCCAATACCACGTTCCAGCAGAGCCGCATCCGTGCTAGAGAACTTGACCCCTCCCCACTGCTGCCAACTATAACAAGGGGGGAGAGGGGAATGGATATTACAGGAATAACCTACTGTCACCAAACATCACTAACCATGTCTGCCAATGGTCACTAGCAAGAAGTAGCATCTTCAAAGATGAAAAAGGAGCATGGCAAACTAGTGAAGGCAGGACACTCCAGACACGGAGGCATCGGGATCCTGGACAACACTTCATCTTTCCTCCTCAACCACACAGAATATTTTGGTTTGTTAGCAAGAGAGAGAATGTGATGAAACTGCCCTTTCTTATCAGGAATCCGAGCCACTCGAGGTGAATCCTTTTCCTGCAAGCCCCTGACTGTCCCCACGCTGCCTCACTTCCTGACACAAGGGTCTTCTGCTCTCTGCAGTTTCTGGCCATGGCCACAAACACACTTGAGGAATTAGGGGCCTGTGATCTGACAGGGGAATTGGAAAAGTGTTTTTCAAAAGGAACGTAATACCAATAACCCTTCTATAACTCAGCAGCTGTGCTTATCTTAAAACACAGTCACTCGGACATTTCAGCACACTGAGTTCCTGAGTAATTTTGTCCAATAGGAAATTAAGATGGGAAGCATAAGTTAGAGAATCCACAAAACTGTATATGCTTTCCGATGGAAAACTCGAGAACGTGTGATGAGAGAAGAAACCTGCTCTCACTGTGACTTCGGACCAAACGACCTGCTCCTAGAAGCCCAACCGAAGGGCTTGTGGGGCACCGGTCATGCAGATAATCGCAAACATCCCCCCTTCAAAAGTGTGTGTCACAGTGTGTTTGGCGACACGACACTAACAGCTCTGATCATGCAAAATAGTTGTGGAAAGGGTACAAGGAGAGGGATTCTGTATAGCACGTTTACCAGCAGAAGTAAAACAGGGATGACTTACGAAACATGGCCTATCTAAGCACATTCCAAACCGCAAAGCAGATAATAAAAAATGCACGGAGAGCTTCCCCTAGTTTCCAGTCGTGAGGATGACCACAGACCTTGTCACAGGTTAATCATCTAACCGCAATACGAACACAATAGGTATCGCACCTGTACATACCCCAGTGGGAATCAGGCAGCCCAGAGACTTCAGTGTGCAGTGAGCTGTCAGCTTCCTTGAGTTATTTCCCCCACGTGCGCTATGGGTGAGCAGGGGTACACAAACACACACACACACACACAGACACACACAAACACACACAAGACACACACACAGTGAGTGTTCTGCCATCCTTCACCGCTAACCACCTGTGGCTTTGGGAGAGGCCCCCAAAGATGATGATTTGTAACGGAGAAGCCTGTCAGCCCCTGCGTGAACTGCTTGTATTTGAGAGGTGAACGACGCTACAGACAAACTGGATGACCCACCCAACAGACACAAGGCCAGGACACGGTGCTGCCCAGACAGGAACAGGATTCCAGAAATGGTTACAACTGGAAACAGCCACCGTATTTACCTTGTCCTTCTCTGGGTCCTTCTTGGGCACGGTGCCACCTTTGTCCCCTTGAGCGCCACAGGTTTCTGAATTGGACCGAGGCCCTAGAAGAGACAGAGGTGGATTCAGACGGGTGTTGGCCACGCAAGATTCAAGCCAAAGCTCTACACCTGCCCCAGCCTGTTCTACTCTCCCACTCTCAGGTCCCTTCCAGATGCAGAGCGTTTCTCACAGGTCTCCGCTGACCTCTGTGAACAAAGCAGAGACCAGTCCCTCACCCTTGGGGATATGACCACTCCGCACAGTGGAGATGATTTCAGAACTAATCAATAACGCTGGACAACTGGGGCCTCCACACATGCAGGTGATGTAAAGACTGTGCTCCATTAAGCCCAGAGCCCAAAACATCATGTCTGTGCAGGGCACCTGGGCAATGCTTTTATGTCTGTCTATTGCACAATGTCACACTTCTTCTCAATGGCAGACCCCTGCTGCCCAGTTCTGTATGGTGAAACGAGACAGTCCACGAAATGGATGTCCACAGAAAGTTGAGGAATGTTCCTGTGTCCTCACTCAGGTTGATCCTTGCATTGCAAAGCCTCGTGGTACCTCCTCTACATCTTCTCCACCGACACATGTAGTCACACGATGAATACGCGCTACAACTCACATCATGCAATCCAGATCATCTTACCACATGGTGGCGGAACGAGGGGCAGGGGAGGCCCGCATGTCGACCAAGGTGGAGGAGGCTGAGGTGGCCCACAGCCAATGAAGCCTGGTAAAGTTTGGTCCATAGGGCAGGGCATGCAGGTGGGCCGAGGAAACCCTCTCACATCCGGACCCACCTGCAGACAGACAGGAAAATAGTTTGGTGAGACAGACAGAAGTTGTAACACCAAGAGATGAAACCCAGAGAAAGAGCTCTCAGCATCTGCCTCCTTCTCCAATACCACGTTCCAGCAGAGCCGCATCCGTGCTAGAGAACTTGACCCCTCCCCACTGCTGCCAACTATAACAAGGGGGGAGAGGGGAATGGATATTACAGGAATAACCTACTGTCACCAAACATCACTAACCATGTCTGCCAATGGTCACTAGCAAGAAGTAGCATCTTCAAAGATGAAAAAGGAGCATGGCAAACTAGTGAAGGCAGGACACTCCAGACACGGAGGCATCGGGATCCTGGACAACACTTCATCTTTCCTCCTCAACCACACAGAATATTTTGGTTTGTTAACAAGAGAGAGAATGTGATGAAACTGCCCTTTCTTCTCAGGAATCCGAGCCACTCGAGGTGAATCCTTTGCCTGCAAGCCCCTGACTGTCCCCACGCTGCCTCACTTCCTGACACAAGGGTCTTCTGCTCTCTGCAGTTTCTGGCCATGGCCACAAACACACTTGAGGAATTAGGGGCCTGTGATCTGACAGGGGAATTGGAAAAGTGTTTTCCAAAAGGAACGTGATACCAATAACCCTTCTATAACTCAGCAGCTGTGCTTATCTTAAAACACAGTCACTCGGACATTTCAGCACACTGAGTTCCAGAGTAATTTTGTCCAATAGGAAATTCAGATGGGAAGCATAAGTTAGAGAATCCACAAAACTGTATATGCTTTCCGATGGAAAACTCGAGAACGTGTGATGAGAGAAGAAACCTGCTCTCACTGTGACTTCGGACCAAACGACCTGCTCCTAGAAGCCCAACCGAAGGGCTTGTGGGGCACCGGTCATGCAGATAATCGCAAACATCCCCCCTTCAAAAGTGTGTGTCACAGTGTGTTTGGCGACACGACACTAACAGCTCTGATCATGCAAAATAGTTGTGGAAAGGGTAGAAGGAGAGGGATTCTGTATAGCACGTTTACCAGCAGAAGTAAAACAGGGATGACTTACGAAACATGGCCTATCTAAGCACATTCCAAACCGCAAAGCAGATAATAAAAAATGCACGGAGAGCTTCCCCTAGTTTCCAGTCGTGAGGATGACCACAGACCTTGTCACAGGTTAATCATCTAACCGCAATACGAACACAATACGTATCGCACCTGTACATACCCCAGTGGGAATCAGGCAGCCCAGAGACTTCAGTGTGCAGTGAGCTGTCAGCTTCCTTGAGTTATTTCCCCCACGTGCGCTATGGGTGAGCAGGGGTACACAAACACACACACACACACACACACACACACACACACACACACACACAAGACACACACACAGTGAGTGTTCTGCCATCCTTCACCTCTAACCACCTGTGGCTTTGGGAGAGGCCCCCAAAGATGATGATTTGTAACAGAGAAGCCTGTCAGCCCCTGCGTGAACTGCTTGTATTTGAGAGGTGAACGACGCCACAGACAAACTGGATGACCCACCCAACAGACACAAGGCCAGGACACGGTGCTGCCCAGACAGGAACAGGATTCCAGAAATGGTTACAACTGGAAACAGCCACCGTATTTACCTTGTCCTTCTCTGGGTCCTTCTTGGGCACGGTGCCACCTTTGTCCCCTTGAGCGCCACAGGTTTCTGAATTGGACCGAGGCCCTAGAAGAGACAGAGGTGGATTCAGACGGGTGTTGGCCACGCAAGATTCAAGCCAAAGCTCTACACCTGCCCCAGCCTGTTCTACTCTCCCACTCTCAGGTCCCTTCCAGATGCAGAGCGTTTCTCACAGGTCTCCGCTGACCTCTGTGGACAAAGGAGAGACCAGTCCCTCACCCTTGGGGATATGACCACTCCGCACAGTAGAGATGATTTCAGAACTAATCAATAACGCTGGACAACTGGGGCCTCCACACATGCAAGTGATGTAAAGACTGTGCTCCATTAAGCCCAGAGCCCAAAACATCATGTCTGTGCAGGGCACCTGGGCAATGCTTTTATGTCTGTCTATTGCACAATGTCACACTTCTTCTCAATGGCAGACCCCTGCTGCCCAGTTCTGTATGGTGAAACGAGACAGTCCACGAAATGGATGTCCACAGAAAGTTGAGGAATGTTCCTGTGTCCTCACTCAGGTTGATCCTTGCATTGCAAAGCCTCGTGGTACCTCCTCTACATCTTCTCCACCGACACATGTAGTCACACGATGAATACGCGCTACAACTCACATCATGCAATCCAGATCATCTTACCACATGGTGGCGGAACGAGGGGCAGGGGAGGCCCGCATGTCGACCAAGGTGGAGGAGGCTGAGGTGGCCCACAGCCAATGAAGCCTGGTAAAGTTTGGTCCATAGGGCAGGGCATGCAGGTGGGCCGAGGAAACCCTCTCACATCTGGACCCACCTGCAGACAGACAGGAAAATAGTTTGGTGAGACAGACAGAAGTTGTAACACCAAGAGATGAAACCCAAAGAAAGAGCTCTCAGCATCTGCCTCCTTCTCCAATACCACGTTCCAGCAGAGCCGCATCCGTGCTAGAGAACTTGACCCCTCCCCACTGCTGCCAACTATAACAAGGGGGGAGAGGGGAATGGATATTACAGGAATAACCTACTGTCACCAAACATCACTAACCATGTCTGCCAATGGTCACTAGCAAGAAGTAGCATCTTCAAAGATGAAAAAGGAGCATGGCAAACTAGTGAAGGCAGGACACTCCAGACACGGAGGCATCGGGATCCTGGACAACACTTCATCTTTCCTCCTCAACCACACAGAATATTTTGGTTTGTTAACAAGAGAGAGAATGTGATGAAACTGCCCTTTCTTCTCAGGAATCCGAGCCACTCGAGGTGAATCCTTTGCCTGCAAGCCCCTGACTGTCCCCACGCTGCCTCACTTCCTGACACAAGGGTCTTCTGCTCTCTGCAGTTTCTGGCCATGGCCACAAACACACTTGAGGAATTAGGGGCCTGTGATCTGACAGGGGAATTGGAAAAGTGTTTTCCAAAAGGAACGTGATACCAATAACCCTTCTATAACTCAGCAGCTGTGCTTATCTTAAAACACAGTCACTCGGACATTTCAGCACACTGAGTTCCAGAGTAATTTTGTCCAATAGGAAATTAAGATGGGAAGCATAAGTTAGGGAATCCACAAAACTGTATATGCTTTCCGATGGAAAACTCGAGAACGTGTGATGAGAGAAGAAACCTGCTCTCACTGTGACTTCGGACCAAACGACCTGCTCCTAGAAGCCCAACCGAAGGGCTTGTGGGGCACCGGTCATGCAGATAATCGCTAACATCCCCCCTTCAGAAAGTTAGTGTCACAGTGTGTTTTGCGACACGACACTAACAGCTCTGATCATGCAAAATAGTTGTGGAAAGGGTAGAAGGAGAGGGATTCTGTATAGCACGTTTACCAGCAGAAGTAAAACAGGGATGACTTACGAAACATGGCCTATCTAAGCACATTCCAAACCGCAAAGCAGATAATAAAAAATGCACGGAGAGCTTCCCCTAGTTTCCAGTCGTGAGGATGACCACAGACCTTGTCACAGGTTAATCATCTAACCGCAATACGAACACAATACGTATCGCACCTGTACATACCCCAGTGGGAATCAGGCAGCCCAGAGACTTCAGTGTGCAGTGAGCTGTCAGCTTCCTTGAGTTATTTCCCCCACGTGCGCTATGGGTGAGCAGGGGTACACAAACACACACACACACACACACACACACACACACAAACACACACACAAGACACACACACAGTGAGTGTTCTGCCATCCTTCACCTCTAACCACCTGTGGCTTTGGGAGAGGCCCCCAAAGATGATGATTTGTAACAGAGAAGCCTGTCAGCCCCTGCGTGAACTGCTTGTATTTGAGAGGTGAACGACGCCACAGACAAACTGGATGACCCACCCAACAGACACAAGGCCAGGACACGGTGCTGCCCAGACAGGAACAGGATTCCAGAAATGGTTACAACTGGAAACAGCCACCGTATTTACCTTGTCCTTCTCTGGGTCCTTCTTGGGCACGGTGCCACCTTTGTCCCCTTGAGCGCCACAGGTTTCTGAATTGGACCGAGGCCCTAGAAGAGACAGAGGTGGATTCAGACGGGTGTTGGCCACGCAAGATTCAAGCCAAAGCTCTACACCTGCCCCAGCCTGTTCTACTCTCCCACTCTCAGGTCCCTTCCAGATGCAGAGCGTTTCTCACAGGTCTCCGCTGACCTCTGTGGACAAAGGAGAGACCAGTCCCTCACCCTTGGGGATATGACCACTCCGCACAGTAGAGATGATTTCAGAACTAATCAATAACGCTGGACAACTGGGGCCTCCACACATGCAAGTGATGTAAAGACTGTGCTCCATTAAGCCCAGAGCCCAAAACATCATGTCTGTGCAGGGCACCTGGGCAATGCTTTTATGTCTGTCTATTGCACAATGTCACACTTCTTCTCAATGGCAGACCCCTGCTGCCCAGTTCTGTATGGTGAAACGAGACAGTCCACGAAATGGATGTCCACAGAAAGTTGAGGAATGTTCCTGTGTCCTCACTCAGGTTGATCCTTGCATTGCAAAGCCTCGTGGTACCTCCTCTACATCTTCTCCACCGACACATGTAGTCACACGATGAATACGCGCTACAACTCACATCATGCAATCCAGATCATCTTACCACATGGTGGCGGAACGAGGGGCAGGGGAGGCCCGCATGTCGACCAAGGTGGAGGAGGCTGAGGTGGCCCACAGCCAATGAAGCCTGGTAAAGTTTGGTCCATAGGGCAGGGCATGCAGGTGGGCCGAGGAAACCCTCTCACATCCGGACCCACCTGCAGACAGACAGGAAAATAGTTTGGTGAGACAGACAGAAGTTGTAACACCAAGAGATGAAACCCAAAGAAAGAGCTCTCAGCATCTGCCTCCTTCTCCAATACCACGTTCCAGCAGAGCCGCATCCGTGCTAGAGAACTTGACCCCTCCCCACTGCTGCCAACTATAACAAGGGGGGAGAGGGGAATGGATATTACAGGAATAACCTACTGTCACCAAACATCACTAACCATGTCTGCCAATGGTCACTAGCAAGAAGTAGCATCTTCAAAGATGAAAAAGGAGCATGGCAAACTAGTGAAGGCAGGACACTCCAGACACGGAGGCATCGGGATCCTGGACAACACTTCATCTTTCCTCCTCAACCACACAGAATATTTTGGTTTGTTAACAAGAGAGAGAATGTGATGAAACTGCCCTTTCTTCTCAGGAATCCGAGCCACTCGAGGTGAATCCTTTGCCTGCAAGCCCCTGACTGTCCCCACGCTGCCTCACTTCCTGACACAAGGGTCTTCTGCTCTCTGCAGTTTCTGGCCATGGCCACAAACACACTTGAGGAATTAGGGGCCTGTGATCTGACAGGGGAATTGGAAAAGTGTTTTCCAAAAGGAACGTGATACCAATAACCCTTCTATAACTCAGCAGCTGTGCTTATCTTAAAACACAGTCACTCGGACATTTCAGCACACTGAGTTCCAGAGTAATTTAGTCCAATAGGAAATTAAGATGGGAAGCATAAGTTAGAGAATCCACAAAACTGTATATGCTTTCCGATGGAAAACTCGAGAACGTGTGATGAGAGAAGAAACCTGCTCTCACTGTGACTTCGGACCAAACGACCTGCTCCCAGAAGCCCAACCGAAGGGCTTGTGGGGCACCGGTCATGCAGATAATCGCTAACATCCCCCCTTCAGAAAGTGTGTGTCACAGTGTGTTTTGCGACACGACACTAACAGCTCTGATCATGCAAAATAGTTGTGGAAAGGGTACAAGGAGAGGGATTCTGTATAGCACGTTTACCAGCAGAAGTAAAACAGGGATGACTTACGAAACATGGCCTATCTAAGCACATTCCAAACCGCAAAGCAGATAATAAAAAATGCACGGAGAGCTTCCCCTAGTTTCCAGTCGTGAGGATGACCACAGACTTGTCACAGGTTAATCATCTAACTGCAATACGAACACAATACATATCGCACCTGTACATACCCCAGTGGGAATCAGGCAGCCCAGAGACTTCAGTGTGCAGTGAGCTGTCAGCTTCCTTGAGTTATTTCCCCCACGTGCGCTATGGGTGAGCAGGGGTACACAAACACACACACACACACACACACACACACACACAAACACACACAAGACACACACACAGTGAGTGTTCTGCCATCCTTCACCGCTAACCACCTGTGGCTTTGGGAGAGGCCCCCAAAGATGATGATTTGTAACGGAGAAGCCTGTCAGCCCCTGCGTGAACTGCTTGTATTTGAGAGGTGAACGACGCCACAGACAAACTGGATGACCCACCCAACAGACACAAGGCCAGGACACGGTGCTGCCCAGACAGGAACAGGATTCCAGAAATGGTTACAACTGGAAACAGCCACCGTATTTACCTTGTCCTTCTCTGGGTCCTTCTTGGGCACGGTGCCACCTTTGTCCCCTTGAGCGCCACAGGTTTCTGAATTGGACCGAGGCCCTAGAAGAGACAGAGGTGGATTCAGACGGGTGTTGGCCATGCAAGATTCAAGCCAAAGCTCTACACCTGCCCCAGCCTGTTCTACTCTCCCACTCTCAGGTCCCTTCCAGATGCAGAGCATTTCTCACAGGTCTCCGCTGACCTCTGTGGACAAAGGAGAGACCAGTCCCTCACCCTTGGGGATATGACCACTCCGCACAGTAGAGATGATTTCAGAACTAATCAATAACGCTGGACAACTGGGGCCTCCACACATGCAAGTGATGTAAAGACTGTGCTCCATTAAGCCCAGAGCCCAAAACATCATGTCTGTGCAGGGCACCTGGGCAATGCTTTTATGTCTGTCTATTGCACAATGTCACACTTCTTCTCAATGGCAGACCCCTGCTGCCCAGTTCTGTATGGTGAAACGAGACAGTCCACGAAATGGATGTCCACAGAAAGTTGAGGAATGTTCCTGTGTCCTCACTCAGGTTGATCCTTGCATTGCAAAGCCTCGTGGTACCTCCTCTACATCTTCTCCACCGACACATGTAGTCACACGATGAATACGCGCTACAACTCACATCATGCAATCCAGATCATCTTACCACATGGTGGCGGAACGAGGGGCAGGGGAGGCCCGCATGTCGACCAAGGTGGAGGAGGCTGAGGTGGCCCACAGCCAATGAAGCCTGGTAAAGTTTGGTCCATAGGGCAGGGCATGCAGGTGGGCTGAGGAAACCCTCTCACATCCGGACCCACCTGCAGACAGACAGGAAAATAGTTTGGTGAGACAGACAGAAGTTGTAACACCAAGAGATGAAACCCAAAGAAAGAGCTCTCAGCATCTGCCTCCTTCTCCGATACCACGTTCCAGCAGAGCCGCATCCGTGCTAGAGAACTTGACGCCTCCCCACTGCTGCCAACTATAACAAGGGGGGAGAGGGGAATGGATATTACAGGAATAACCTACTGTCACCAAACATCACTAACCATGTCTGCCAATGGTCACTAGCAAGAAGTAGCATCTTCAAAGATGAAAAAGGAGCATGGCAAACTAGTGAAGGCAGGACACTCCAGACACGGAGGCATCGGGATCCTGGACAACACTTCATCTTTCCTCCTCAACCACACAGAATATTTTGGTTTGTTAACAAGAGAGAGAATGTGATGAAACTGCCCTTTCTTCTCAGGAATCCGAGCCACTCGAGGTGAATCCTTTGCCTGCAAGCCCCTGACTGTCCCCACGCTGCCTCACTTCCTGACACAAGGGTCTTCTGCTCTCTGCAGTTTCTGGCCATGGCCACAAACACACTTGAGGAATTAGGGGCCTGTGATCTGACAGGGGAATTGGAAAAGTGTTTTCCAAAAGGAACGTGATACCAATAACCCTTCTATAACTCAGCAGCTGTGCTTATCTTAAAACACAGTCACTCGGACATTTCAGCACACTGAGTTCCAGAGTAATTTTGTCCAATAGGAAATTAAGATGGGAAGCATAAGTTAGAGAATCCACAAAACTGTATATGCTTTCCGATGGAAAACTCGAGAACGTGTGATGAGAGAAGAAACCTGCTCTCACTGTGACTTCGGACCAAACGACCTGCTCCTAGAAGCCCAACCGAAGGGCTTGTGGGGCACCGGTCATGCAGATAATCGCAAACATCCCCCCTTCAAAAGTGTGTGTCACAGTGTGTTTGGCGACACGACACTAACAGCTCTGATCATGCAAAATAGTTGTGGAAAGGGTACAAGGAGAGGGATTCTGTATAGCACGTTTACCAGCAGAAGTAAAACAGGGATGACTTACGAAACATGGCCTATCTAAGCACATTCCAAACCGCAAAGCAGATAATAAAAAATGCACGGAGAGCTTCCCCTAGTTTCCAGTCGTGAGGATGACCACAGACCTTGTCACAGGTTAATCATCTAACCGCAATACGAACACAATACGTATCGCACCTGTACATACCCCAGTGGGAATCAGGCAGCCCAGAGACTTCAGTGTGCAGTGAGCTGTCAGCTTCCTTGAGTTATTTCCCCCACGTGCGCTATGGGTGAGCAGGGGTACACAAACACACACACACACACACACACACACACACAAACACACACAAGACACACACACAGTGAGTGTTCTGCCATCCTTCACCGCTAACCACCTGTGGCTTTGGGAGAGGCCCCCAAAGATGATGATTTGTAACGGAGAAGCCTGTCAGCCCCTGCGTGAACTGCTTGTATTTGAGAGGTGAACGACGCCACAGACAAACTGGATGACCCACCCAACAGACACAAGGCCAGGACACGGTGCTGCCCAGACAGGAACAGGATTCCAGAAATGGTTACAACTGGAAACAGCCACCGTATTTACCTTGTCCTTCTCTGGGTCCTTCTTGGGCACGGTGCCACCTTTGTCCCCTTGAGCGCCACAGGTTTCTGAATTGGACCGAGGCCCTAGAAGAGACAGAGGTGGATTCAGACGGGTGTTGGCCACGCAAGATTCAAGCCAAAGCTCTACACCTGCCCCAGCCTGTTCTACTCTCCCACTCTCAGGTCCCTTCCAGATGCAGAGCATTTCTCACAGGTCTCCGCTGACCTCTGTGGACAAAGGAGAGACCAGTCCCTCACCCTTGGGGATATGACCACTCCGCACAGTGGAGATGATTTCAGAACTAATCAATAACGCTGGACAACTGGGGCCTCCACACATGCAAGTGATGTAAAGACTGTGCTCCATTAAGCCCAGAGCCCAAAACATCATGTCTGTGCAGGGCACCTGGGCAATGCTTTTATGTCTGTCTATTGCACAATGTCACACTTCTTCTCAATGGCAGACCCCTGCTGCCCAGTTCTGTATGGTGAAACGAGACAGTCCACGAAATGGATGTCCACAGAAAGTTGAGGAATGTTCCTGTGTCCTCACTCAGGTTGATCCTTGCATTGCAAAGCCTCGTGGTACCTCCTCTACATCTTCTCCACCGACACATGTAGTCACACGATGAATACGCGCTACAACTCACATCATGCAATCCAGATCATCTTACCACATGGTGGCGGAACGAGGGGCAGGGGAGGCCCGCATGTCGACCAAGGTGGAGGAGGCTGAGGTGGCCCACAGCCAATGAAGCCTGGTAAAGTTTGGTCCATAGGGCAGGGCATGCAGGTGGGCCGAGGAAACCCTCTCACATCCGGACCCACCTGCAGACAGACAGGAAAATAGTTTGGTGAGACAGACAGAAGTTGTAACACCAAGAGATGAAACCCAGAGAAAGAGCTCTCAGCATCTGCCTCCTTCTCCAATACCACGTTCCAGCAGAGCCGCATCCGTGCTAGAGAACTTGACCCCTCCCCACTGCTGCCAACTATAACAAGGGGGGAGAGGGGAATGGATATTACAGGAATAACCTACTGTCACCAAACATCACTAACCATGTCTGCCAATGGTCACTAGCAAGAAGTAGCATCTTCAAAGATGAAAAAGGAGCATGGCAAACTAGTGAAGGCAGGACACTCCAGACACGGAGGCATCGGGATCCTGGACAACACTTCATCTTTCCTCCTCAACCACACAGAATATTTTGGCTTGTTAACAAGAGAGAGAATGCCACTCGAGGTGAATCCTTTGCCTGCAAGCCCCTGACTGTCCCCACGCTGCCTCACTTCCTGACACAAGGGTCTTCTGCTCTCTGCAGTTTCTGGCCATGGCCACAAACACACTTGAGGAATTAGGGGCCTGTGATCTGACAGGGGAATTGGAAAAGTGTTTTCCAAAAGGAACGTGATACCAATAACCCTTCTATAACTCAGCAGCTGTGCTTATCTTAAAACACAGTCACTCGGACATTTCAGCACACTGAGTTCCAGAGTAATTTTGTCCAATAGGAAATTCAGATGGGAAGCATAAGTTAGAGAATCCACAAAACTGTATATGCTTTCCGGTGGAAAACTCGAGAACGTGTGATGAGAGAAGAAACCTGCTCTCACTGTGACTTCGGACCAAACGACCTGCTCCTAGAAGCCCAACCGAAGGGCTTGTGGGGCACCGGTCATGCAGATAATCGCAAACATCCCCCCTTCAAAAGTGTGTGTCACAGTGTGTTTGGCGACACGACACTAACAGCTCTGATCATGCAAAATAGTTGTGGAAAGGGTACAAGGAGAGGGATTCTGTATAGCACGTTTACCAGCAGAAGTAAAACAGGGATGACTTACGAAACATGGCCTATCTAAGCACATTCCAAACCGCAAAGCAGATAATAAAAAATGCACGGAGAGCTTCCCCTAGTTTCCAGTCGTGAGGATGACCACAGACTTGTCACAGGTTAATCATCTAACCGCAATACGAACACAATAGGTATCGCACCTGTACATACCCCAGTGGGAATCAGGCAGCCCAGAGACTTCAGTGTGCAGTGAGCTGTCAGCTTCCTTGAGTTATTTTCCCCACGTGCGCTATGGGTGAGCAGGGGTACACAAACACACACACACACACACAAACACACACAAGACACACACACAGTGAGTGTTCTGCCATCCTTCACCGCTAACCACCTGTGGCTTTGGGAGAGGCCCCCAAAGATGATGATTTGTAACGGAGAAGCCTGTCAGCCCCTGCGTGAACTGCTTGTATTTGAGAGGTGAACGACGCCACAGACAAACTGGATGACCCACCCAACAGACACAAGGCCAGGACACGGTGCTGCCCAGACAGGAACAGGATTCCAGAAATGGTTACAACTGGAAACAGCCACCGTATTTACCTTGTCCTTCTCTGGGTCCTTCTTGGGCACGGTGCCACCTTTGTCCCCTTGAGCGCCACAGGTTTCTGAATTGGACCGAGGCCCTAGAAGAGACAGAGGTGGATTCAGACGGGTGTTGGCCACGCAAGATTCAAGCCAAAGCTCTACACCTGCCCCAGCCTGTTCTACTCTCCCACTCTCAGGTCCCTTCCAGATGCAGAGCGTTTCTCACAGGTCTCCGCTGACCTCTGTGGACAAAGGAGAGACCAGTCCCTCACCCTTGGGGATATGACCACTCCGCACAGTGGAGATGATTTCAGAACTAATCAATAACGCTGGACAACTGGGGCCTCCACACATGCAAGTGATGTAAAGACTGTGCTCCATTAAGCCCAGAGCCCAAAACATCATGTCTGTGCAGGGCACCTGGGCAATGCTTTTATGTCTGTCTATTGCACAATGTCACACTTCTTCTCAATGGCAGACCCCTGCTGCCCAGTTCTGTATGGTGAAACGAGACAGTCCACGAAATGGATGTCCACAGAAAGTTGAGGAATGTTCCTGTGTCCTCACTCAGGTTGATCCTTGCATTGCAAAGCCTCGTGGTACCTCCTCTACATCTTCTCCACCGACACATGTAGTCACACGATGAATACGCGCTACAACTCACATCATGCAATCCAGATCATCTTACCACATGGTGGCGGAACGAGGGGCAGGGGAGGCCCGCATGTCGACCAAGGTGGAGGAGGCTGAGGTGGCCCACAGCCAATGAAGCCTGGTAAAGTTTGGTCCATAGGGCAGGGCATGCAGGTGGGCCGAGGAAACCCTCTCACATCCGGACCCACCTGCAGACAGACAGGAAAATAGTTTGGTGAGACAGACAGAAGTTGTAACACCAAGAGATGAAACCCAGAGAAAGAGCTCTCAGCATCTGCCTCCTTCTCCAATACCACGTTCCAGCAGAGCCGCATCCGTGCTAGAGAACTTGACCCCTCCCCACTCCTGCCAACTATAACAACGGGGGAGAGGGGAATGGATATTACAGGAATAACCTACTGTCACCAAACATCACTAACCATGTCTGCCAATGGTCACTAGCAAGAAGTAGCATCTTCAAAGATGAAAAAGGAGCATGGCAAACTAGTGAAGGCAGGACACTCCAGACACGGAGGCATCGGGATCCTGGACAACACTTCATCTTTCCTCCTCAACCACACAGAATATTTTGGTTTGTTAACAAGAGAGAGAATGTGATGAAACTGCCCTTTCTTCTCAGGAATCCGAGCCACTCGAGGTGAATCCTTTGCCTGCAAGCCCCTGACTGTCCCCACGCTGCCTCACTTCCTGACACAAGGGTCTTCTGCTCTCTGCAGTTTCTGGCCATGGCCACAAACACACTTGAGGAATTAGGGGCCTGTGATCTGACAGGGGAATTGGAAAAGTGTTTTCCAAAAGGAACGTAATACCAATAACCCTTCTATAACTCAGCAGCTGTGCTTATCTTAAAACACAGTCACTCGGACATTTCAGCACACTGAGTTCCAGAGTAATTTTGTCCAATAGGAAATTCAGATGGGAAGCATAAGTTAGAGAATCCACAAAACTGTATATGCTTTCCGATGGAAAACTCGAGAACGTGTGATGAGAGAAGAAACCTGCTCTCACTGTGACTTCGGACCAAACGACCTGCTCCTAGAAGCCCAACCGAAGGGCTTGTGGGGCACCGGTCATGCAGATAATCGCAAACATCCCCCCTTCAAAAGTGTGTGTCACAGTGTGTTTGGCGACACGACACTAACAGCTCTGATCATGCAAAATAGTTGTGGAAAGGGTACAAGGAGAGGGATTCTGTATAGCACGTTTACCAGCAGAAGTAAAACAGGGATGACTTACGAAACATGGCCTATCTAAGCACATTCCAAACCGCAAAGCAGATAATAAAAAATGCACGGAGAGCTTCCCCTAGTTTCCAGTCGTGAGGATGACCACAGACCTTGTCACAGGTTAATCATCTAACCGCAATACGAACACAATAGGTATCGCACCTGTACATACCCCAGTGGGAATCAGGCAGCCCAGAGACTTCAGTGTGCAGTGAGCTGTCAGCTTCCTTGAGTTATTTCCCCCACGTACGCTATGGGTGAGCAGGGGTACACAAACACACACACACACACACACACACACACACACACACAAACACACACAAGACACACACACAGTGAGTGTTCTGCCATCCTTCACCGCTAACCACCTGTGGCTTTGGGAGAGGCCCCCAAAGATGATGATTTGTAACGGAGAAGCCTGTCAGCCCCTGCGTGAACTGCTTGTATTTGAGAGGTGAACGACGCCACAGACAAACTGGATGACCCACCCAACAGACACAAGGCCAGGACACGGTGCTGCCCAGACAGGAACAGGATTCCAGAAATGGTTACAACTGGAAACAGCCACCGTATTTACCTTGTCCTTCTCTGGGTCCTTCTTGGGCACGGTGCCACCTTTGTCCCCTTGAGCGCCACAGGTTTCTGAATTGGACCGAGGCCCTAGAAGAGACAGAGGTGGATTCAGACGGGTGTTGGCCACGCAAGATTCAAGCCAAAGCTCTACACCTGCCCCAGCCTGTTCTACTCTCCCACTCTCAGGTCCCTTCCAGATGCAGAGCGTTTCTCACAGGTCTCCGCTGACCTCTGTGGACAAAGGAGAGACCAGTCCCTCACCCTTGGGGATATGACCACTCCGCACAGTGGAGATGATTTCAGAACTAATCAATAACGCTGGACAACTGGGGCCTCCACACATGCAGGTGATGTAAAGACTGTGCTCCATTAAACCCAGAGCCCAAAACATCATGTCTGTGCAGGGCACCTGGGCAATGCTTTTATGTCTGTCTATTGCACAATGTCACACTTCTTCTCAATGGCAGACCCCTGCTGCCCAGTTCTGTATGGTGAAACGAGACAGTCCACGAAATGGATGTCCACAGAAAGTTGAGGAATGTTCCTGTGTCCTCACTCAGGTTGATCCTTGCATTGCAAAGCCTCGTGGTACCTCCTCTACATCTTCTCCACCGACACATGTAGTCACACGATGAATACGCGCTACAACTCACATCATGCAATCCAGATCATCTTACCACATGGTGGCGGAACGAGGGGCAGGGGAGGCCCGCATGTCGACCAAGGTGGAGGAGGCTGAGGTGGCCCACAGCCAATGAAGCCTGGTAAAGTTTGGTCCATAGGGCAGGGCATGCAGGTGGGCCGAGGAAACCCTCTCACATCCGGACCCACCTGCAGACAGACAGGAAAATAGTTTGGTGAGACAGACAGAAGTTGTAACACCAAGAGATGAAACCCAGAGAAAGAGCTCTCAGCATCTGCCTCCTTCTCCAATACCACGTTCCAGCAGAGCCGCATCCGTGCTAGAGAACTTGACCCCTCCCCACTGCTGCCAACTATAACAAGGGGGGAGAGGGGAATGGATATTACAGGAATAACCTACTGTCACCAAACATCACTAACCATGTCTGCCAATGGTCACTAGCAAGAAGTAGCATCTTCAAAGATGAAAAAGGAGCATGGCAAACTAGTGAAGGCAGGACACTCCAGACACGGAGGCATCGGGATCCTGGACAACACTTCATCTTTCCTCCTCAACCACACAGAATATTTTGGTTTGTTAGCAAGAGAGAGAATGTGATGAAACTGCCCTTTCTTATCAGGAATCCGAGCCACTCGAGGTGAATCCTTTTCCTGCAAGCCCCTGACTGTCCCCACGCTGCCTCACTTCCTGACACAAGGGTCTTCTGCTCTCTGCAGTTTCTGGCCATGGCCACAAACACACTTGAGGAATTAGGGGCCTGTGATCTGACAGGGGAATTGGAAAAGTGTTTTTCAAAAGGAACGTAATACCAATAACCCTTCTATAACTCAGCAGCTGTGCTTATCTTAAAACACAGTCACTCGGACATTTCAGCACACTGAGTTCCTGAGTAATTTTGTCCAATAGGAAATTAAGATGGGAAGCATAAGTTAGAGAATCCACAAAACTGTATATGCTTTCCGATGGAAAACTCGAGAACGTGTGATGAGAGAAGAAACCTGCTCTCACTGTGACTTCGGACCAAACGACCTGCTCCTAGAAGCCCAACCGAAGGGCTTGTGGGGCACCGGTCATGCAGATAATCGCAAACATCCCCCCTTCAAAAGTGTGTGTCACAGTGTGTTTGGCGACACGACACTAACAGCTCTGATCATGCAAAATAGTTGTGGAAAGGGTACAAGGAGAGGGATTCTGTATAGCACGTTTACCAGCAGAAGTAAAACAGGGATGACTTACGAAACATGGCCTATCTAAGCACATTCCAAACCGCAAAGCAGATAATAAAAAATGCACGGAGAGCTTCCCCTAGTTTCCAGTCGTGAGGATGACCACAGACCTTGTCACAGGTTAATCATCTAACCGCAATACGAACACAATAGGTATCGCACCTGTACATACCCCAGTGGGAATCAGGCAGCCCAGAGACTTCAGTGTGCAGTGAGCTGTCAGCTTCCTTGAGTTATTTCCCCCACGTGCGCTATGGGTGAGCAGGGGTACACAAACACACACACACACACACAGACACACACAAACACACACAAGACACACACACAGTGAGTGTTCTGCCATCCTTCACCGCTAACCACCTGTGGCTTTGGGAGAGGCCCCCAAAGATGATGATTTGTAACGGAGAAGCCTGTCAGCCCCTGCGTGAACTGCTTGTATTTGAGAGGTGAACGACGCTACAGACAAACTGGATGACCCACCCAACAGACACAAGGCCAGGACACGGTGCTGCCCAGACAGGAACAGGATTCCAGAAATGGTTACAACTGGAAACAGCCACCGTATTTACCTTGTCCTTCTCTGGGTCCTTCTTGGGCACGGTGCCACCTTTGTCCCCTTGAGCGCCACAGGTTTCTGAATTGGACCGAGGCCCTAGAAGAGACAGAGGTGGATTCAGACGGGTGTTGGCCACGCAAGATTCAAGCCAAAGCTCTACACCTGCCCCAGCCTGTTCTACTCTCCCACTCTCAGGTCCCTTCCAGATGCAGAGCGTTTCTCACAGGTCTCCGCTGACCTCTGTGAACAAAGCAGAGACCAGTCCCTCACCCTTGGGGATATGACCACTCCGCACAGTGGAGATGATTTCAGAACTAATCAATAACGCTGGACAACTGGGGCCTCCACACATGCAGGTGATGTAAAGACTGTGCTCCATTAAGCCCAGAGCCCAAAACATCATGTCTGTGCAGGGCACCTGGGCAATGCTTTTATGTCTGTCTATTGCACAATGTCACACTTCTTCTCAATGGCAGACCCCTGCTGCCCAGTTCTGTATGGTGAAACGAGACAGTCCACGAAATGGATGTCCACAGAAAGTTGAGGAATGTTCCTGTGTCCTCACTCAGGTTGATCCTTGCATTGCAAAGCCTCGTGGTACCTCCTCTACATCTTCTCCACCGACACATGTAGTCACACGATGAATACGCGCTACAACTCACATCATGCAATCCAGATCATCTTACCACATGGTGGCGGAACGAGGGGCAGGGGAGGCCCGCATGTCGACCAAGGTGGAGGAGGCTGAGGTGGCCCACAGCCAATGAAGCCTGGTAAAGTTTGGTCCATAGGGCAGGGCATGCAGGTGGGCCGAGGAAACCCTCTCACATCCGGACCCACCTGCAGACAGACAGGAAAATAGTTTGGTGAGACAGACAGAAGTTGTAACACCAAGAGATGAAACCCAGAGAAAGAGCTCTCAGCATCTGCCTCCTTCTCCAATACCACGTTCCAGCAGAGCCGCATCCGTGCTAGAGAACTTGACCCCTCCCCACTGCTGCCAACTATAACAAGGGGGGAGAGGGGAATGGATATTACAGGAATAACCTACTGTCACCAAACATCACTAACCATGTCTGCCAATGGTCACTAGCAAGAAGTAGCATCTTCAAAGATGAAAAAGGAGCATGGCAAACTAGTGAAGGCAGGACACTCCAGACACGGAGGCATCGGGATCCTGGACAACACTTCATCTTTCCTCCTCAACCACACAGAATATTTTGGTTTGTTAACAAGAGAGAGAATGTGATGAAACTGCCCTTTCTTCTCAGGAATCCGAGCCACTCGAGGTGAATCCTTTGCCTGCAAGCCCCTGACTGTCCCCACGCTGCCTCACTTCCTGACACAAGGGTCTTCTGCTCTCTGCAGTTTCTGGCCATGGCCACAAACACACTTGAGGAATTAGGGGCCTGTGATCTGACAGGGGAATTGGAAAAGTGTTTTCCAAAAGGAACGTGATACCAATAACCCTTCTATAACTCAGCAGCTGTGCTTATCTTAAAACACAGTCACTCGGACATTTCAGCACACTGAGTTCCAGAGTAATTTTGTCCAATAGGAAATTCAGATGGGAAGCATAAGTTAGAGAATCCACAAAACTGTATATGCTTTCCGATGGAAAACTCGAGAACGTGTGATGAGAGAAGAAACCTGCTCTCACTGTGACTTCGGACCAAACGACCTGCTCCTAGAAGCCCAACCGAAGGGCTTGTGGGGCACCGGTCATGCAGATAATCGCAAACATCCCCCCTTCAAAAGTGTGTGTCACAGTGTGTTTGGCGACACGACACTAACAGCTCTGATCATGCAAAATAGTTGTGGAAAGGGTACAAGGAGAGGGATTCTGTATAGCACGTTTACCAGCAGAAGTAAAACAGGGATGACTTACGAAACATGGCCTATCTAAGCACATTCCAAACCGCAAAGCAGATAATAAAAAATGCACGGAGAGCTTCCCCTAGTTTCCAGTCGTGAGGATGACCACAGACCTTGTCACAGGTTAATCATCTAACCGCAATACGAACACAATAGGTATCGCACCTGTACATACCCCAGTGGGAATCAGGCAGCCCAGAGACTTCAGTGTGCAGTGAGCTGTCAGCTTCCTTGAGTTATTTCCCCCACGTGCGCTATGGGTGAGCAGGGGTACACAAACACACACACACACACACACACACACACAAACACACACAAGACACACACACAGTGAGTGTTCTGCCATCCTTCACCTCTAACCACCTGTGGCTTTGGGAGAGGCCCCCAAAGATGATGATTTGTAACGGAGAAGCCTGTCAGCCCCTGCGTGAACTGCTTGTATTTGAGAGGTGAACGACGCCACAGACAAACTGGATGACCCACCCAACAGACACAAGGCCAGGACACGGTGCTGCCCAGACAGGAACAGGATTCCAGAAATGGTTACAACTGGAAACAGCCACCGTATTTACCTTGTCCTTCTCTGGGTCCTTCTTGGGCACGGTGCCACCTTTGTCCCCTTGAGCGCCACAGGTTTCTGAATTGGACCGAGGCCCTAGAAGAGACAGAGGTGGATTCAGACGGGTGTTGGCCACGCAAGATTCAAGCCAAAGCTCTACACCTGCCCCAGCCTGTTCTACTCTCCCACTCTCAGGTCCCTTCCAGATGCAGAGCGTTTCTCACAGGTCTCCGCTGACCTCTGTGGACAAAGGAGAGACCAGTCCCTCACCCTTGGGGATATGACCACTCCGCACAGTGGAGATGATTTCAGAACTAATCAATAACGCTGGACAACTGGGGCCTCCACACATGCAGGTGATGTAAAGACTGTGCTCCATTAAACCCAGAGCCCAAAACATCATGTCTGTGCAGGGCACCTGGGCAATGCTTTTATGTCTGTCTATTGCACAATGTCACACTTCTTCTCAATGGCAGACCCCTGCTGCCCAGTTCTGTATGGTGAAACGAGACAGTCCACGAAATGGATGTCCACAGAAAGTTGAGGAATGTTCCTGTGTCCTCACTCAGGTTGATCCTTGCATTGCAAAGCCTCGTGGTACCTCCTCTACATCTTCTCCACCGACACATGTAGTCACACGATGAATACGCGCTACAACTCACATCATGCAATCCAGATCATCTTACCACATGGTGGCGGAACGAGGGGCAGGGGAGGCCCGCATGTCGACCAAGGTGGAGGAGGCTGAGGTGGCCCACAGCCAATGAAGCCTGGTAAAGTTTGGTCCATAGGGCAGGGCATGCAGGTGGGCCGAGGAAACCCTCTCACATCCGGACCCACCTGCAGACAGACAGGAAAATAGTTTGGTGAGACAGACAGAAGTTGTAACACCAAGAGATGAAACCCAGAGAAAGAGCTCTCAGCATCTGCCTCCTTCTCCAATACCACGTTCCAGCAGAGCCGCATCCGTGCTAGAGAACTTGACCCCTCCCCACTCCTGCCAACTATAACAAGGGGGGAGAGGGGAATGGATATTACAGGAATAACCTACTGTCACCAAACATCACTAACCATGTCTGCCAATGGTCACTAGCAAGAAGTAGCATCTTCAAAGATGAAAAAGGAGCATGGCAAACTAGTGAAGGCAGGACACTCCAGACACGGAGGCATCGGGATCCTGGACAACACTTCATCTTTCCTCCTCAACCACACAGAATATTTTGGTTTGTTAACAAGAGAGAGAATGTGATGAAACTGCCCTTTCTTCTCAGGAATCCGAGCCACTCGAGGTGAATCCTTTGCCTGCAAGCCCCTGACTGTCCCCACGCTGCCTCACTTCCTGACACAAGGGTCTTCTGCTCTCTGCAGTTTCTGGCCATGGCCACAAACACACTTGAGGAATTAGGGGCCTGTGATCTGACAGGGGAATTGGAAAAGTGTTTTCCAAAAGGAACGTGATACCAATAACCCTTCTATAACTCAGCAGCTGTGCTTATCTTAAAACACAGTCACTCGGACATTTCAGCACACTGAGTTCCAGAGTAATTTTGTCCAATAGGAAATTCAGATGGGAAGCATAAGTTAGAGAATCCACAAAACTGTATATGCTTTCCGATGGAAAACTCGAGAACGTGTGATGAGAGAAGAAACCTGCTCTCACTGTGACTTCGGACCAAACGACCTGCTCCTAGAAGCCCAACCGAAGGGCTTGTGGGGCACCGGTCATGCAGATAATCGCAAACATCCCCCCTTCAAAAGTGTGTGTCACAGTGTGTTTGGCGACACGACACTAACAGCTCTGATCATGCAAAATAGTTGTGGAAAGGGTACAAGGAGAGGGATTCTGTATAGCACGTTTACCAGCAGAAGTAAAACAGGGATGACTTACGAAACATGGCCTATCTAAGCACATTCCAAACCGCAAAGCAGATAATAAAAAATGCACGGAGAGCTTCCCCTAGTTTCCAGTCGTGAGGATGACCACAGACCTTGTCACAGGTTAATCATCTAACCGCAATACGAACACAATAGGTATCGCACCTGTACATACCCCAGTGGGAATCAGGCAGCCCAGAGACTTCAGTGTGCAGTGAGCTGTCAGCTTCCTTGAGTTATTTCCCCCACGTGCGCTATGGGTGAGCAGGGGTACACAAACACACACACACACACACACACACACACAAACACACACAAGACACACACACAGTGAGTGTTCTGCCATCCTTCACCTCTAACCACCTGTGGCTTTGGGAGAGGCCCCCAAAGATGATGATTTGTAACGGAGAAGCCTGTCAGCCCCTGCGTGAACTGCTTGTATTTGAGAGGTGAACGACGCCACAGACAAACTGGATGACCCACCCAACAGACACAAGGCCAGGACACGGTGCTGCCCAGACAGGAACAGGATTCCAGAAATGGTTACAACTGGAAACAGCCACCGTATTTACCTTGTCCTTCTCTGGGTCCTTCTTGGGCACGGTGCCACCTTTGTCCCCTTGAGCGCCACAGGTTTCTGAATTGGACCGAGGCCCTAGAAGAGACAGAGGTGGATTCAGACGGGTGTTGGCCACGCAAGATTCAAGCCAAAGCTCTACACCTGCCCCAGCCTGTTCTACTCTCCCACTCTCAGGTCCCTTCCAGATGCAGAGCGTTTCTCACAGGTCTCCGCTGACCTCTGTGGACAAAGGAGAGACCAGTCCCTCACCCTTGGGGATATGACCACTCCGCACAGTGGAGATGATTTCAGAACTAATCAATAACGCTGGACAACTGGGGCCTCCACACATGCAGGTGATGTAAAGACTGTGCTCCATTAAACCCAGAGCCCAAAACATCATGTCTGTGCAGGGCACCTGGGCAATGCTTTTATGTCTGTCTATTGCACAATGTCACACTTCTTCTCAATGGCAGACCCCTGCTGCCCAGTTCTGTATGGTGAAACGAGACAGTCCACGAAATGGATGTCCACAGAAAGTTGAGGAATGTTCCTGTGTCCTCACTCAGGTTGATCCTTGCATTGCAAAGCCTCGTGGTACCTCCTCTACATCTTCTCCACCGACACATGTAGTCACACGATGAATACGCGCTACAACTCACATCATGCAATCCAGATCATCTTACCACATGGTGGCGGAACGAGGGGCAGGGGAGGCCCGCATGTCGACCAAGGTGGAGGAGGCTGAGGTGGCCCACAGCCAATGAAGCCTGGTAAAGTTTGGTCCATAGGGCAGGGCATGCAGGTGGGCCGAGGAAACCCTCTCACATCCGGACCCACCTGCAGACAGACAGGAAAATAGTTTGGTGAGACAGACAGAAGTTGTAACACCAAGAGATGAAACCCAGAGAAAGAGCTCTCAGCATCTGCCTCCTTCTCCAATACCACGTTCCAGCAGAGCCGCATCCGTGCTAGAGAACTTGACCCCTCCCCACTCCTGCCAACTATAACAACGGGGGAGAGGGGAATGGATATTACAGGAATAACCTACTGTCACCAAACATCACTAACCATGTCTGCCAATGGTCACTAGCAAGAAGTAGCATCTTCAAAGATGAAAAAGGAGCATGGCAAACTAGTGAAGGCAGGACACTCCAGACACGGAGGCATCGGGATCCTGGACAACACTTCATCTTTCCTCCTCAACCACACAGAATATTTTGGTTTGTTAGCAAGAGAGAGAATGTGATGAAACTGCCCTTTCTTCTCAGGAATCCGAGCCACTCGAGGTGAATCCTTTGCCTGCAAGCCCCTGACTGTCCCCACGCTGCCTCACTTCCTGACACAAGGGTCTTCTGCTCTCTGCAGTTTCTGGCCATGGCCACAAACACACTTGAGGAATTAGGGGCCTGTGATCTGACAGGGGAATTGGAAAAGTGTTTTCCAAAAGGAACGTAATACCAATAACCCTTCTATAACTCAGCAGCTGTGCTTATCTTAAAACACAGTCACTCGGACATTTCAGCACACTGAGTTCCAGAGTAATTTTGTCCAATAGGAAATTCAGATGGGAAGCATAAGTTAGAGAATCCACAAAACTGTATATGCTTTCCGATGGAAAACTCGAGAACGTGTGATGAGAGAAGAAACCTGCTCTCACTGTGACTTCGGACCAAACGACCTGCTCCTAGAAGCCCAACCGAAGGGCTTGTGGGGCACCGGTCATGCAGATAATCGCAAACATCCCCCCTTCAAAAGTGTGTGTCACAGTGTGTTTGGCGACACGACACTAACAGCTCTGATCATGCAAAATAGTTGTGGAAAGGGTACAAGGAGAGGGATTCTGTATAGCACGTTTACCAGCAGAAGTAAAACAGGGATGACTTACGAAACATGGCCTATCTAAGCACATTCCAAACCGCAAAGCAGATAATAAAAAATGCACGGAGAGCTTCCCCTAGTTTCCAGTCGTGAGGATGACCACAGACCTTGTCACAGGTTAATCATCTAACCGCAATACGAACACAATACGTATCGCACCTGTACATACCCCAGTGGGAATCAGGCAGCCCAGAGACTTCAGTGTGCAGTGAGCTGTCAGCTTCCTTGAGTTATTTCCCCCATGTGCGCTATGGGTGAGCAGGGGTACACAAACACACACACACACACACACACACACACACAAACACACACAAGACACACACACAGTGAGTGTTCTGCCATCCTTCACCGCTAACCACCTGTGGCTTTGGGAGAGGCCCCCAAAGATGATGATTTGTAACGGAGAAGCCTGTCAGCCCCTGCGTGAACTGCTTGTATTTGAGAGGTGAACGACGCCACAGACAAACTGGATGACCCACCCAACAGACACAAGGCCAGGACACGGTGCTGCCCAGACAGGAACAGGATTCCAGAAATGGTTACAACTGGAAACAGCCACCGTATTTACCTTGTCCTTCTCTGGGTCCTTCTTGGGCACGGTGCCACCTTTGTCCCCTTGAGCGCCACAGGTTTCTGAATTGGACCGAGGCCCTAGAAGAGACAGAGGTGGATTCAGACGGGTGTTGGCCACGCAAGATTCAAGCCAAAGCTCTACACCTGCCCCAGCCTGTTCTACTCTCCCACTCTCAGGTCCCTTCCAGATGCAGAGCATTTCTCACAGGTCTCCGCTGACCTCTGTGGACAAAGGAGAGACCAGTCCCTCACCCTTGGGGATATGACCACTCCGCACAGTAGAGATGATTTCAGAACTAATCAATAACGCTGGACAACTGGGGCCTCCACACATGCAAGTGATGTAAAGACTGTGCTCCATTAAGCCCAGAGCCCAAAACATCATGTCTGTGCAGGGCACCTGGGCAATGCTTTTATGTCTGTCTATTGCACAATGTCACACTTCTTCTCAATGGCAGACCCCTGCTGCCCAGTTCTGTATGGTGAAACGAGACAGTCCACGAAATGGATGTCCACAGAAAGTTGAGGAATGTTCCTGTGTCCTCACTCAGGTTGATCCTTGCATTGCAAAGCCTCGTGGTACCTCCTCTACATCTTCTCCACCGACACATGTAGTCACACGATGAATACGCGCTACAACTCACATCATGCAATCCAGATCATCTTACCACATGGTGGCGGAACGAGGGGCAGGGGAGGCCCGCATGTCGACCAAGGTGGAGGAGGCTGAGGTGGCCCACAGCCAATGAAGCCTGGTAAAGTTTGGTCCATAGGGCAGGGCATGCAGGTGGGCCGAGGAAACCCTCTCACATCCGGACCCACCTGCAGACAGACAGGAAAATAGTTTGGTGAGACAGACAGAAGTTGTAACACCAAGAGATGAAACCCAGAGAAAGAGCTCTCAGCATCTGCCTCCTTCTCCAATACCACGTTCCAGCAGAGCCGCATCCGTGCTAGAGAACTTGACCCCTCCCCACTCCTGCCAACTATAACAAGGGGGGAGAGGGGAATGGATATTACAGGAATAACCTACTGTCACCAAACATCACTAACCATGTCTGCCAATGGTCACTAGCAAGAAGTAGCATCTTCAAAGATGAAAAAGGAGCATGGCAAACTAGTGAAGGCAGGACACTCCAGACACGGAGGCATCGGGATCCTGGACAACACTTCATCTTTCCTCCTCAACCACACAGAATATTTTGGTTTGTTAACAAGAGAGAGAATGTGATGAAACTGCCCTTTCTTCTCAGGAATCCGAGCCACTCGAGGTGAATCCTTTGCCTGCAAGCCCCTGACTGTCCCCACGCTGCCTCACTTCCTGACACAAGGGTCTTCTGCTCTCTGCAGTTTCTGGCCATGGCCACAAACACACTTGAGGAATTAGGGGCCTGTGATCTGACAGGGGAATTGGAAAAGTGTTTTCCAAAAGGAACGTGATACCAATAACCCTTCTATAACTCAGCAGCTGTGCTTATCTTAAAACACAGTCACTCGGACATTTCAGCACACTGAGTTCCAGAGTAATTTTGTCCAATAGGAAATTAAGATGGGAAGCATAAGTTAGGGAATCCACAAAACTGTATATGCTTTCCGATGGAAAACTCGAGAACGTGTGATGAGAGAAGAAACCTGCTCTCACTGTGACTTCGGACCAAACGACCTGCTCCTAGAAGCCCAACCGAAGGGCTTGTGGGGCACCGGTCATGCAGATAATCGCTAACATCCCCTCTTCAGAAAGTGTGTGTCACAGTGTGTTTTGCGACACGACACTAACAGCTCTGATCATGCAAAATAGTTGTGGAAAGGGTACAAGGAGAGGGATTCTGTATAGCACGTTTACCAGCAGAAGTAAAACAGGGATGACTTACGAAACATGGCCTATCTAAGCACATTCCAAACCGCAAAGCAGATAATAAAAAATGCACGGAGAGCTTCCCCTAGTTTCCAGTCGTGAGGATGACCACAGACCTTGTCACAGGTTAATCATCTAACCGCAATACGAACACAATACGTATCGCACCTGTACATACCCCAGTGGGAATCAGGCAGCCCAGAGACTTCAGTGTGCAGTGAGCTGTCAGCTTCCTTGAGTTATTTCCCCCACGTGCGCTATGGGTGAGCACGGGTACACAAACACACACACAGACACACACACACACACACGCACAAACACACACAAGACACACACACAGTGAGTGTTCTGCCATCCTTCACCTCTAACCACCTGTGGCTTTGGGAGAGGCCCCCAAAGATGATGATTTGTAACGGAGAAGCCTGTCAGCCCCTGCGTGAACTGCTTGTATTTGAGAGGTGAACGACGCCACAGACAAACTGGATGACCCACCCAACAGACACAAGGCCAGGACACGGTGCTGCCCAGACAGGAACAGGATTCCAGAAATGGTTACAACTGGAAACAGCCACCGTATTTACCTTGTCCTTCTCTGGGTCCTTCTTGGGCACGGTGCCACCTTTGTCCCCTTGAGCGCCACAGGTTTCTGAATTGGACCGAGGCCCTAGAAGAGACAGAGGTGGATTCAGACGGGTGTTGGCCACGCAAGATTCAAGCCAAAGCTCTACACCTGCCCCAGCCTGTTCTACTCTCCCACTCTCAGGTCCCTTCCAGATGCAGAGCGTTTCTCACAGGTCTCCGCTGACCTCTGTGGACAAAGGAGAGACCAGTCCCTCACCCTTGGGGATATGACCACTCCGCACAGTGGAGATGATTTCAGAACTAATCAATAACGCTGGACAACTGGGGCCTCCACACATGCAAGTGATGTAAAGACTGTGCTCCATTAAGCCCAGAGCCCAAAACATCATGTCTGTGCAGGGCACCTGGGCAATGCTTTTATGTCTGTCTATTGCACAATGTCACACTTCTTCTCAATGGCAGACCCCTGCTGCCCAGTTCTGTATGGTGAAACGAGACAGTCCACGAAATGGATGTCCACAGAAAGTTGAGGAATGTTCCTGTGTCCTCACTCAGGTTGATCCTTGCATTGCAAAGCCTCGTGGTACCTCCTCTACATCTTCTCCACCGACACATGTAGTCACACGATGAATACGCGCTACAACTCACATCATACAATCCAGATCATCTTACCACATGGTGGCGGAACGAGGGGCAGGGGAGGCCCGCATGTCGACCAAGGTGGAGGAGGCTGAGGTGGCCCACAGCTAATGAAGCCTGGTAAAGTTTGGTCCATAGGGCAGGGCATGCAGGTGGGCTGAGGAAACCCTCTCACATCCGGACCCACCTGCAGACAGACAGGAAAATAGTTTGGTGAGACAGACAGAAGTTGTAACACCAAGAGATGAAACCCAGAGAAAGAGCTCTCAGCATCTGCCTCCTTCTCCAATACCACGTTCCAGCAGAGCCGCATCCGTGGTAGAGAACTTGACCCCTCCCCACTGCTGCCAACTATAACAAGGGGGGAGAGGGGAATGGATATTACAGGAATAACCTACTGTCACGAAACATCACTAACCATGTCTGCCAATGGTCACTAGCAAGAAGTAGCATCTTCAAAGATGAAAAAGGAGCATGGCAAACTAGTGAAGGCAGGACACTCCAGACACGGAGGCATCGGGATCCTGGACAACACTTCATCTTTCCTCCTCAACCACACAGAATATTTTGGCTTGTTAACAAGAGAGAGAATGCCACTCGAGGTGAATCCTTTGCCTGCAAGCCCCTGACTGTCCCCACACTGCCTCACTTCCTGACACAAGGGTCTTCTGCTCTCTGCAGTTTCTGGCCATGGCCACAAACACACTTGAGGAATTAGGGGCCTGTGATCTGACAGGGGAATTGGAAAAGTGTTTTCCAAAAGGAACGTGATACCAATAACCCTTCTATAACTCAGCAGCTGTGCTTATCTTAAAACACAGTCACTCGGACATTTCAGCACACTGAGTTCCAGAGTAATTTTGTCCAATAGGAAATTCAGATGGGAAGCATAAGTTAGAGAATCCACAAAACTGTATATGCTTTCCGGTGGAAAACTCGAGAACGTGTGATGAGAGAAGAAACCTGCTCTCACTGTGACTTCGGACCAAACGACCTGCTCCTAGAAGCCCAACCGAAGGGCTTGTGGGGCACCGGTCATGCAGATAATCGCAAACATCCCCCCTTCAAAAGTGTGTGTCACAGTGTGTTTGGCGACACGACACTAACAGCTCTGATCATGCAAAATAGTTGTGGAAAGGGTACAAGGAGAGGGATTCTGTATAGCACGTTTACCAGCAGAAGTAAAACAGGGATGACTTACGAAACATGGCCTATCTAAGCACATTCCAAACCGCAAAGCAGATAATAAAAAATGCACGGAGAGCTTCCCCTAGTTTCCAGTCGTGAGGATGACCACAGACTTGTCACAGGTTAATCATCTAACCGCAATACGAACACAATAGGTATCGCACCTGTACATACCCCAGTGGGAATCAGGCAGCCCAGAGACTTCAGTGTGCAGTGAGCTGTCAGCTTCCTTGAGTTATTTCCCCCACGTGCGCTATGGGTGAGCAGGGGTACACAAACACACACACACACACACACACACACACAAACACACACAAGACACACACACAGTGAGTGTTCTGCCATCCTTCACCTCTAACCACCTGTGGCTTTGGGAGAGGCCCCCAAAGATGATGATTTGTAACGGAGAAGCCTGTCAGCCCCTGCGTGAACTGCTTGTATTTGAGAGGTGAACGACGCCACAGACAAACTGGATGACCCACCCAACAGACACAAGGCCAGGACACGGTGCTGCCCAGACAGGAACAGGATTCCAGAAATGGTTACAACTGGAAACAGCCACCGTATTTACCTTGTCCTTCTCTGGGTCCTTCTTGGGCACGGTGCCACCTTTGTCCCCTTGAGCGCCACAGGTTTCTGAATTGGACCGAGGCCCTAGAAGAGACAGAGGTGGATTCAGACGGGTGTTGGCCACGCAAGATTCAAGCCAAAGCTCTACACCTGCCCCAGCCTGTTCTACTCTCCCACTCTCAGGTCCCTTCCAGATGCAGAGCGTTTCTCACAGGTCTCCGCTGACCTCTGTGGACAAAGGAGAGACCAGTCCCTCACCCTTGGGGATATGACCACTCCGCACAGTGGAGATGATTTCAGAACTAATCAATAACGCTGGACAACTGGGGCCTCCACACATGCAGGTGATGTAAAGACTGTGCTCCATTAAACCCAGAGCCCAAAACATCATGTCTGTGCAGGGCACCTGGGCAATGCTTTTATGTCTGTCTATTGCACAATGTCACACTTCTTCTCAATGGCAGACCCCTGCTGCCCAGTTCTGTATGGTGAAACGAGACAGTCCACGAAATGGATGTCCACAGAAAGTTGAGGAATGTTCCTGTGTCCTCACTCAGGTTGATCCTTGCATTGCAAAGCCTCGTGGTACCTCCTCTACATCTTCTCCACCGACACATGTAGTCACACGATGAATACGCGCTACAACTCACATCATGCAATCCAGATCATCTTACCACATGGTGGCGGAACGAGGGGCAGGGGAGGCCCGCATGTCGACCAAGGTGGAGGAGGCTGAGGTGGCCCACAGCCAATGAAGCCTGGTAAAGTTTGGTCCATAGGGCAGGGCATGCAGGTGGGCCGAGGAAACCCTCTCACATCCGGACCCACCTGCAGACAGACAGGAAAATAGTTTGGTGAGACAGACAGAAGTTGTAACACCAAGAGATGAAACCCAGAGAAAGAGCTCTCAGCATCTGCCTCCTTCTCCAATACCACGTTCCAGCAGAGCCGCATCCGTGCTAGAGAACTTGACCCCTCCCCACTCCTGCCAACTATAACAACGGGGGAGAGGGGAATGGATATTACAGGAATAACCTACTGTCACCAAACATCACTAACCATGTCTGCCAATGGTCACTAGCAAGAAGTAGCATCTTCAAAGATGAAAAAGGAGCATGGCAAACTAGTGAAGGCAGGACACTCCAGACACGGAGGCATCGGGATCCTGGACAACACTTCATCTTTCCTCCTCAACCACACAGAATATTTTGGTTTGTTAGCAAGAGAGAGAATGTGATGAAACTGCCCTTTCTTCTCAGGAATCCGAGCCACTCGAGGTGAATCCTTTGCCTGCAAGCCCCTGACTGTCCCCACGCTGCCTCACTTCCTGACACAAGGGTCTTCTGCTCTCTGCAGTTTCTGGCCATGGCCACAAACACACTTGAGGAATTAGGGGCCTGTGATCTGACAGGGGAATTGGAAAAGTGTTTTCCAAAAGGAACGTAATACCAATAACCCTTCTATAACTCAGCAGCTGTGCTTATCTTAAAACACAGTCACTCGGACATTTCAGCACACTGAGTTCCAGAGTAATTTTGTCCAATAGGAAATTCAGATGGGAAGCATAAGTTAGAGAATCCACAAAACTGTATATGCTTTCCGATGGAAAACTCGAGAACGTGTGATGAGAGAAGAAACCTGCTCTCACTGTGACTTCGGACCAAACGACCTGCTCCTAGAAGCCCAACCGAAGGGCTTGTGGGGCACCGGTCATGCAGATAATCGCAAACATCCCCCCTTCAAAAGTGTGTGTCACAGTGTGTTTGGCGACACGACACTAACAGCTCTGATCATGCAAAATAGTTGTGGAAAGGGTACAAGGAGAGGGATTCTGTATAGCACGTTTACCAGCAGAAGTAAAACAGGGATGACTTACGAAACATGGCCTATCTAAGCACATTCCAAACCGCAAAGCAGATAATAAAAAATGCACGGAGAGCTTCCCCTAGTTTCCAGTCGTGAGGATGACCACAGACCTTGTCACAGGTTAATCATCTAACCGCAATACGAACACAATAGGTATCGCACCTGTACATACCCCAGTGGGAATCAGGCAGCCCAGAGACTTCAGTGTGCAGTGAGCTGTCAGCTTCCTTGAGTTATTTCCCCCACGTACGCTATGGGTGAGCAGGGGTACACAAACACACACACACACACACACACACACAAACACAAACACACACAAGACACACACACAGTGAGTGTTCTGCCATCCTTCACCGCTAACCACCTGTGGCTTTGGGAGAGGCCCCCAAAGATGATGATTTGTAACGGAGAAGCCTGTCAGCCCCTGCGTGAACTGCTTGTATTTGAGAGGTGAACGACGCCACAGACAAACTGGATGACCCACCCAACAGACACAAGGCCAGGACACGGTGCTGCCCAGACAGGAACAGGATTCCAGAAATGGTTACAACTGGAAACAGCCACCGTATTTACCTTGTCCTTCTCTGGGTCCTTCTTGGGCACGGTGCCACCTTTGTCCCCTTGAGCGCCACAGGTTTCTGAATTGGACCGAGGCCCTAGAAGAGACAGAGGTGGATTCAGACGGGTGTTGGCCACGCAAGATTCAAGCCAAAGCTCTACACCTGCCCCAGCCTGTTCTACTCTCCCACTCTCAGGTCCCTTCCAGATGCAGAGCGTTTCTCACAGGTCTCCGCTGACCTCTGTGGACAAAGGAGAGACCAGTCCCTCACCCTTGGGGATATGACCACTCCGCACAGTGGAGATGATTTCAGAACTAATCAATAACGCTGGACAACTGGGGCCTCCACACATGCAGGTGATGTAAAGACTGTGCTCCATTAAACCCAGAGCCCAAAACATCATGTCTGTGCAGGGCACCTGGGCAATGCTTTTATGTCTGTCTATTGCACAATGTCACACTTCTTCTCAATGGCAGACCCCTGCTGCCCAGTTCTGTATGGTGAAACGAGACAGTCCACGAAATGGATGTCCACAGAAAGTTGAGGAATGTTCCTGTGTCCTCACTCAGGTTGATCCTTGCATTGCAAAGCCTCGTGGTACCTCCTCTACATCTTCTCCACCGACACATGTAGTCACACGATGAATACGCGCTACAACTCACATCATGCAATCCAGATCATCTTACCACATGGTGGCGGAACGAGGGGCAGGGGAGGCCCGCATGTCGACCAAGGTGGAGGAGGCTGAGGTGGCCCACAGCCAATGAAGCCTGGTAAAGTTTGGTCCATAGGGCAGGGCATGCAGGTGGGCCGAGGAAACCCTCTCACATCCGGACCCACCTGCAGACAGACAGGAAAATAGTTTGGTGAGACAGACAGAAGTTGTAACACCAAGAGATGAAACCCAGAGAAAGAGCTCTCAGCATCTGCCTCCTTCTCCAATACCACGTTCCAGCAGAGCCGCATCCGTGCTAGAGAACTTGACCCCTCCCCACTCCTGCCAACTATAACAACGGGGGAGAGGGGAATGGATATTACAGGAATAACCTACTGTCACCAAACATCACTAACCATGTCTGCCAATGGTCACTAGCAAGAAGTAGCATCTTCAAAGATGAAAAAGGAGCATGGCAAACTAGTGAAGGCAGGACACTCCAGACACGGAGGCATCGGGATCCTGGACAACACTTCATCTTTCCTCCTCAACCACACAGAATATTTTGGTTTGTTAGCAAGAGAGAGAATGTGATGAAACTGCCCTTTCTTATCAGGAATCCGAGCCACTCGAGGTGAATCCTTTTCCTGCAAGCCCCTGACTGTCCCCACGCTGCCTCACTTCCTGACACAAGGGTCTTCTGCTCTCTGCAGTTTCTGGCCATGGCCACAAACACACTTGAGGAATTAGGGGCCTGTGATCTGACAGGGGAATTGGAAAAGTGTTTTTCAAAAGGAACGTAATACCAATAACCCTTCTATAACTCAGCAGCTGTGCTTATCTTAAAACACAGTCACTCGGACATTTCAGCACACTGAGTTCCTGAGTAATTTTGTCCAATAGGAAATTAAGATGGGAAGCATAAGTTAGAGAATCCACAAAACTGTATATGCTTTCCGATGGAAAACTCGAGAACGTGTGATGAGAGAAGAAACCTGCTCTCACTGTGACTTCGGACCAAACGACCTGCTCCTAGAAGCCCAACCGAAGGGCTTGTGGGGCACCGGTCATGCAGATAATCGCAAACATCCCCCCTTCAAAAGTGTGTGTCACAGTGTGTTTGGCGACACGACACTAACAGCTCTGATCATGCAAAATAGTTGTGGAAAGGGTACAAGGAGAGGGATTCTGTATAGCACGTTTACCAGCAGAAGTAAAACAGGGATGACTTACGAAACATGGCCTATCTAAGCACATTCCAAACCGCAAAGCAGATAATAAAAAATGCACGGAGAGCTTCCCCTAGTTTCCAGTCGTGAGGATGACCACAGACCTTGTCACAGGTTAATCATCTAACCGCAATACGAACACAATAGGTATCGCACCTGTACATACCCCAGTGGGAATCAGGCAGCCCAGAGACTTCAGTGTGCAGTGAGCTGTCAGCTTCCTTGAGTTATTTCCCCCACGTGCGCTATGGGTGAGCAGGGGTACACAAACACACACACACACACACAGACACACACAAACACACACAAGACACACACACAGTGAGTGTTCTGCCATCCTTCACCGCTAACCACCTGTGGCTTTGGGAGAGGCCCCCAAAGATGATGATTTGTAACGGAGAAGCCTGTCAGCCCCTGCGTGAACTGCTTGTATTTGAGAGGTGAACGACGCTACAGACAAACTGGATGACCCACCCAACAGACACAAGGCCAGGACACGGTGCTGCCCAGACAGGAACAGGATTCCAGAAATGGTTACAACTGGAAACAGCCACCGTATTTACCTTGTCCTTCTCTGGGTCCTTCTTGGGCACGGTGCCACCTTTGTCCCCTTGAGCGCCACAGGTTTCTGAATTGGACCGAGGCCCTAGAAGAGACAGAGGTGGATTCAGACGGGTGTTGGCCACGCAAGATTCAAGCCAAAGCTCTACACCTGCCCCAGCCTGTTCTACTCTCCCACTCTCAGGTCCCTTCCAGATGCAGAGCGTTTCTCACAGGTCTCCGCTGACCTCTGTGAACAAAGCAGAGACCAGTCCCTCACCCTTGGGGATATGACCACTCCGCACAGTGGAGATGATTTCAGAACTAATCAATAACGCTGGACAACTGGGGCCTCCACACATGCAGGTGATGTAAAGACTGTGCTCCATTAAACCCAGAGCCCAAAACATCATGTCTGTGCAGGGCACCTGGGCAATGCTTTTATGTCTGTCTATTGCACAATGTCACACTTCTTCTCAATGGCAGACCCCTGCTGCCCAGTTCTGTATGGTGAAACGAGACAGTCCACGAAATGGATGTCCACAGAAAGTTGAGGAATGTTCCTGTGTCCTCACTCAGGTTGATCCTTGCATTGCAAAGCCTCGTGGTACCTCCTCTACATCTTCTCCACCGACACATGTAGTCACACGATGAATACGCGCTACAACTCACATCATGCAATCCAGATCATCTTACCACATGGTGGCGGAACGAGGGGCAGGGGAGGCCCGCATGTCGACCAAGGTGGAGGAGGCTGAGGTGGCCCACAGCCAATGAAGCCTGGTAAAGTTTGGTCCATAGGGCAGGGCATGCAGGTGGGCCGAGGAAACCCTCTCACATCCGGACCCACCTGCAGACAGACAGGAAAATAGTTTGGTGAGACAGACAGAAGTTGTAACACCAAGAGATGAAACCCAGAGAAAGAGCTCTCAGCATCTGCCTCCTTCTCCAATACCACGTTCCAGCAGAGCCGCATCCGTGCTAGAGAACTTGACCCCTCCCCACTGCTGCCAACTATAACAAGGGGGGAGAGGGGAATGGATATTACAGGAATAACCTACTGTCACCAAACATCACTAACCATGTCTGCCAATGGTCACTAGCAAGAAGTAGCATCTTCAAAGATGAAAAAGGAGCATGGCAAACTAGTGAAGGCAGGACACTCCAGACACGGAGGCATCGGGATCCTGGACAACACTTCATCTTTCCTCCTCAACCACACAGAATATTTTGGTTTGTTAACAAGAGAGAGAATGTGATGAAACTGCCCTTTCTTCTCAGGAATCCGAGCCACTCGAGGTGAATCCTTTGCCTGCAAGCCCCTGACTGTCCCCACGCTGCCTCACTTCCTGACACAAGGGTCTTCTGCTCTCTGCAGTTTCTGGCCATGGCCACAAACACACTTGAGGAATTAGGGGCCTGTGATCTGACAGGGGAATTGGAAAAGTGTTTTCCAAAAGGAACGTGATACCAATAACCCTTCTATAACTCAGCAGCTGTGCTTATCTTAAAACACAGTCACTCGGACATTTCAGCACACTGAGTTCCAGAGTAATTTTGTCCAATAGGAAATTCAGATGGGAAGCATAAGTTAGAGAATCCACAAAACTGTATATGCTTTCCGATGGAAAACTCGAGAACGTGTGATGAGAGAAGAAACCTGCTCTCACTGTGACTTCGGACCAAACGACCTGCTCCTAGAAGCCCAACCGAAGGGCTTGTGGGGCACCGGTCATGCAGATAATCGCAAACATCCCCCCTTCAAAAGTGTGTGTCACAGTGTGTTTGGCGACACGACACTAACAGCTCTGATCATGCAAAATAGTTGTGGAAAGGGTACAAGGAGAGGGATTCTGTATAGCACGTTTACCAGCAGAAGTAAAACAGGGATGACTTACGAAACATGGCCTATCTAAGCACATTCCAAACCGCAAAGCAGATAATAAAAAATGCACGGAGAGCTTCCCCTAGTTTCCAGTCGTGAGGATGACCACAGACCTTGTCACAGGTTAATCATCTAACCGCAATACGAACACAATAGGTATCGCACCTGTACATACCCCAGTGGGAATCAGGCAGCCCAGAGACTTCAGTGTGCAGTGAGCTGTCAGCTTCCTTGAGTTATTTCCCCCACGTGCGCTATGGGTGAGCAGGGGTACACAAACACACACACACACACACACACACACACAAACACACACAAGACACACACACAGTGAGTGTTCTGCCATCCTTCACCTCTAACCACCTGTGGCTTTGGGAGAGGCCCCCAAAGATGATGATTTGTAACGGAGAAGCCTGTCAGCCCCTGCGTGAACTGCTTGTATTTGAGAGGTGAACGACGCCACAGACAAACTGGATGACCCACCCAACAGACACAAGGCCAGGACACGGTGCTGCCCAGACAGGAACAGGATTCCAGAAATGGTTACAACTGGAAACAGCCACCGTATTTACCTTGTCCTTCTCTGGGTCCTTCTTGGGCACGGTGCCACCTTTGTCCCCTTGAGCGCCACAGGTTTCTGAATTGGACCGAGGCCCTAGAAGAGACAGAGGTGGATTCAGACGGGTGTTGGCCACGCAAGATTCAAGCCAAAGCTCTACACCTGCCCCAGCCTGTTCTACTCTCCCACTCTCAGGTCCCTTCCAGATGCAGAGCGTTTCTCACAGGTCTCCGCTGACCTCTGTGGACAAAGGAGAGACCAGTCCCTCACCCTTGGGGATATGACCACTCCGCACAGTGGAGATGATTTCAGAACTAATCAATAACGCTGGACAACTGGGGCCTCCACACATGCAGGTGATGTAAAGACTGTGCTCCATTAAACCCAGAGCCCAAAACATCATGTCTGTGCAGGGCACCTGGGCAATGCTTTTATGTCTGTCTATTGCACAATGTCACACTTCTTCTCAATGGCAGACCCCTGCTGCCCAGTTCTGTATGGTGAAACGAGACAGTCCACGAAATGGATGTCCACAGAAAGTTGAGGAATGTTCCTGTGTCCTCACTCAGGTTGATCCTTGCATTGCAAAGCCTCGTGGTACCTCCTCTACATCTTCTCCACCGACACATGTAGTCACACGATGAATACGCGCTACAACTCACATCATGCAATCCAGATCATCTTACCACATGGTGGCGGAACGAGGGGCAGGGGAGGCCCGCATGTCGACCAAGGTGGAGGAGGCTGAGGTGGCCCACAGCCAATGAAGCCTGGTAAAGTTTGGTCCATAGGGCAGGGCATGCAGGTGGGCCGAGGAAACCCTCTCACATCCGGACCCACCTGCAGACAGACAGGAAAATAGTTTGGTGAGACAGACAGAAGTTGTAACACCAAGAGATGAAACCCAGAGAAAGAGCTCTCAGCATCTGCCTCCTTCTCCAATACCACGTTCCAGCAGAGCCGCATCCGTGCTAGAGAACTTGACCCCTCCCCACTCCTGCCAACTATAACAACGGGGGAGAGGGGAATGGATATTACAGGAATAACCTACTGTCACCAAACATCACTAACCATGTCTGCCAATGGTCACTAGCAAGAAGTAGCATCTTCAAAGATGAAAAAGGAGCATGGCAAACTAGTGAAGGCAGGACACTCCAGACACGGAGGCATCGGGATCCTGGACAACACTTCATCTTTCCTCCTCAACCACACAGAATATTTTGGTTTGTTAGCAAGAGAGAGAATGTGATGAAACTGCCCTTTCTTCTCAGGAATCCGAGCCACTCGAGGTGAATCCTTTGCCTGCAAGCCCCTGACTGTCCCCACGCTGCCTCACTTCCTGACACAAGGGTCTTCTGCTCTCTGCAGTTTCTGGCCATGGCCACAAACACACTTGAGGAATTAGGGGCCTGTGATCTGACAGGGGAATTGGAAAAGTGTTTTCCAAAAGGAACGTAATACCAATAACCCTTCTATAACTCAGCAGCTGTGCTTATCTTAAAACACAGTCACTCGGACATTTCAGCACACTGAGTTCCAGAGTAATTTTGTCCAATAGGAAATTCAGATGGGAAGCATAAGTTAGAGAATCCACAAAACTGTATATGCTTTCCGATGGAAAACTCGAGAACGTGTGATGAGAGAAGAAACCTGCTCTCACTGTGACTTCGGACCAAACGACCTGCTCCTAGAAGCCCAACCGAAGGGCTTGTGGGGCACCGGTCATGCAGATAATCGCAAACATCCCCCCTTCAAAAGTGTGTGTCACAGTGTGTTTGGCGACACGACACTAACAGCTCTGATCATGCAAAATAGTTGTGGAAAGGGTACAAGGAGAGGGATTCTGTATAGCACGTTTACCAGCAGAAGTAAAACAGGGATGACTTACGAAACATGGCCTATCTAAGCACATTCCAAACCGCAAAGCAGATAATAAAAAATGCACGGAGAGCTTCCCCTAGTTTCCAGTCGTGAGGATGACCACAGACCTTGTCACAGGTTAATCATCTAACCGCAATACGAACACAATACGTATCGCACCTGTACATACCCCAGTGGGAATCAGGCAGCCCAGAGACTTCAGTGTGCAGTGAGCTGTCAGCTTCCTTGAGTTATTTCCCCCATGTGCGCTATGGGTGAGCAGGGGTACACAAACACACACACACACACACACACACACACACACACAAACACACACAAGACACACACACAGTGAGTGTTCTGCCATCCTTCACCGCTAACCACCTGTGGCTTTGGGAGAGGCCCCCAAAGATGATGATTTGTAACGGAGAAGCCTGTCAGCCCCTGCGTGAACTGCTTGTATTTGAGAGGTGAACGACGCCACAGACAAACTGGATGACCCACCCAACAGACACAAGGCCAGGACACGGTGCTGCCCAGACAGGAACAGGATTCCAGAAATGGTTACAACTGGAAACAGCCACCGTATTTACCTTGTCCTTCTCTGGGTCCTTCTTGGGCACGGTGCCACCTTTGTCCCCTTGAGCGCCACAGGTTTCTGAATTGGACCGAGGCCCTAGAAGAGACAGAGGTGGATTCAGACGGGTGTTGGCCACGCAAGATTCAAGCCAAAGCTCTACACCTGCCCCAGCCTGTTCTACTCTCCCACTCTCAGGTCCCTTCCAGATGCAGAGCATTTCTCACAGGTCTCCGCTGACCTCTGTGGACAAAGGAGAGACCAGTCCCTCACCCTTGGGGATATGACCACTCCGCACAGTAGAGATGATTTCAGAACTAATCAATAACGCTGGACAACTGGGGCCTCCACACATGCAAGTGATGTAAAGACTGTGCTCCATTAAGCCCAGAGCCCAAAACATCATGTCTGTGCAGGGCACCTGGGCAATGCTTTTATGTCTGTCTATTGCACAATGTCACACTTCTTCTCAATGGCAGACCCCTGCTGCCCAGTTCTGTATGGTGAAACGAGACAGTCCACGAAATGGATGTCCACAGAAAGTTGAGGAATGTTCCTGTGTCCTCACTCAGGTTGATCCTTGCATTGCAAAGCCTCGTGGTACCTCCTCTACATCTTCTCCACCGACACATGTAGTCACACGATGAATACGCGCTACAACTCACATCATGCAATCCAGATCATCTTACCACATGGTGGCGGAACGAGGGGCAGGGGAGGCCCGCATGTCGACCAAGGTGGAGGAGGCTGAGGTGGCCCACAGCCAATGAAGCCTGGTAAAGTTTGGTCCATAGGGCAGGGCATGCAGGTGGGCCGAGGAAACCCTCTCACATCCGGACCCACCTGCAGACAGACAGGAAAATAGTTTGGTGAGACAGACAGAAGTTGTAACACCAAGAGATGAAACCCAGAGAAAGAGCTCTCAGCATCTGCCTCCTTCTCCAATACCACGTTCCAGCAGAGCCGCATCCGTGCTAGAGAACTTGACCCCTCCCCACTGCTGCCAACTATAACAAGGGGGGAGAGGGGAATGGATATTACAGGAATAACCTACTGTCACCAAACATCACTAACCATGTCTGCCAATGGTCACTAGCAAGAAGTAGCATCTTCAAAGATGAAAAAGGAGCATGGCAAACTAGTGAAGGCAGGACACTCCAGACACGGAGGCATCGGGATCCTGGACAACACTTCATCTTTCCTCCTCAACCACACAGAATATTTTGGTTTGTTAACAAGAGAGAGAATGTGATGAAACTGCCCTTTCTTCTCAGGAATCCGAGCCACTCGAGGTGAATCCTTTGCCTGCAAGCCCCTGACTGTCCCCACGCTGCCTCACTTCCTGACACAAGGGTCTTCTGCTCTCTGCAGTTTCTGGCCATGGCCACAAACACACTTGAGGAATTAGGGGCCTGTGATCTGACAGGGGAATTGGAAAAGTGTTTTCCAAAAGGAACGTGATACCAATAACCCTTCTATAACTCAGCAGCTGTGCTTATCTTAAAACACAGTCACTCGGACATTTCAGCACACTGAGTTCCAGAGTAATTTTGTCCAATAGGAAATTAAGATGGGAAGCATAAGTTAGGGAATCCACAAAACTGTATATGCTTTCCGATGGAAAACTCGAGAACGTGTGATGAGAGAAGAAACCTGCTCTCACTGTGACTTCGGACCAAACGACCTGCTCCTAGAAGCCCAACCGAAGGGCTTGTGGGGCACCGGTCATGCAGATAATCGCTAACATCCCCTCTTCAGAAAGTGTGTGTCACAGTGTGTTTTGCGACACGACACTAACAGCTCTGATCATGCAAAATAGTTGTGGAAAGGGTACAAGGAGAGGGATTCTGTATAGCACGTTTACCAGCAGAAGTAAAACAGGGATGACTTACGAAACATGGCCTATCTAAGCACATTCCAAACCGCAAAGCAGATAATAAAAAATGCACGGAGAGCTTCCCCTAGTTTCCAGTCGTGAGGATGACCACAGACCTTGTCACAGGTTAATCATCTAACCGCAATACGAACACAATACGTATCGCACCTGTACATACCCCAGTGGGAATCAGGCAGCCCAGAGACTTCAGTGTGCAGTGAGCTGTCAGCTTCCTTGAGTTATTTCCCCCACGTGCGCTATGGGTGAGCACGGGTACACAAACACACACACAGACACACACACACACACACGCACAAACACACACAAGACACACACACAGTGAGTGTTCTGCCATCCTTCACCTCTAACCACCTGTGGCTTTGGGAGAGGCCCCCAAAGATGATGATTTGTAACGGAGAAGCCTGTCAGCCCCTGCGTGAACTGCTTGTATTTGAGAGGTGAACGACGCCACAGACAAACTGGATGACCCACCCAACAGACACAAGGCCAGGACACGGTGCTGCCCAGACAGGAACAGGATTCCAGAAATGGTTACAACTGGAAACAGCCACCGTATTTACCTTGTCCTTCTCTGGGTCCTTCTTGGGCACGGTGCCACCTTTGTCCCCTTGAGCGCCACAGGTTTCTGAATTGGACCGAGGCCCTAGAAGAGACAGAGGTGGATTCAGACGGGTGTTGGCCACGCAAGATTCAAGCCAAAGCTCTACACCTGCCCCAGCCTGTTCTACTCTCCCACTCTCAGGTCCCTTCCAGATGCAGAGCGTTTCTCACAGGTCTCCGCTGACCTCTGTGGACAAAGGAGAGACCAGTCCCTCACCCTTGGGGATATGACCACTCCGCACAGTGGAGATGATTTCAGAACTAATCAATAACGCTGGACAACTGGGGCCTCCACACATGCAAGTGATGTAAAGACTGTGCTCCATTAAGCCCAGAGCCCAAAACATCATGTCTGTGCAGGGCACCTGGGCAATGCTTTTATGTCTGTCTATTGCACAATGTCACACTTCTTCTCAATGGCAGACCCCTGCTGCCCAGTTCTGTATGGTGAAACGAGACAGTCCACGAAATGGATGTCCACAGAAAGTTGAGGAATGTTCCTGTGTCCTCACTCAGGTTGATCCTTGCATTGCAAAGCCTCGTGGTACCTCCTCTACATCTTCTCCACCGACACATGTAGTCACACGATGAATACGCGCTACAACTCACATCATACAATCCAGATCATCTTACCACATGGTGGCGGAACGAGGGGCAGGGGAGGCCCGCATGTCGACCAAGGTGGAGGAGGCTGAGGTGGCCCACAGCTAATGAAGCCTGGTAAAGTTTGGTCCATAGGGCAGGGCATGCAGGTGGGCTGAGGAAACCCTCTCACATCCGGACCCACCTGCAGACAGACAGGAAAATAGTTTGGTGAGACAGACAGAAGTTGTAACACCAAGAGATGAAACCCAGAGAAAGAGCTCTCAGCATCTGCCTCCTTCTCCAATACCACGTTCCAGCAGAGCCGCATCCGTGGTAGAGAACTTGACCCCTCCCCACTGCTGCCAACTATAACAAGGGGGGAGAGGGGAATGGATATTACAGGAATAACCTACTGTCACCAAACATCACTAACCATGTCTGCCAATGGTCACTAGCAAGAAGTAGCATCTTCAAAGATGAAAAAGGAGCATGGCAAACTAGTGAAGGCAGGACACTCCAGACACGGAGGCATCGGGATCCTGGACAACACTTCATCTTTCCTCCCCAACCACACAGAATATTTTGGCTTGTTAACAAGAGAGAGAATGCCACTCGAGGTGAATCCTTTGCCTGCAAGCCCCTGACTGTCCCCACACTGCCTCACTTCCTGACACAAGGGTCTTCTGCTCTCTGCAGTTTCTGGCCATGGCCACAAACACACTTGAGGAATTAGGGGCCTGTGATCTGACAGGGGAATTGGAAAAGTGTTTTCCAAAAGGAACGTGATACCAATAACCCTTCTATAACTCAGCAGCTGTGCTTATCTTAAAACACAGTCACTCGGACATTTCAGCACACTGAGTTCCAGAGTAATTTTGTCCAATAGGAAATTCAGATGGGAAGCATAAGTTAGAGAATCCACAAAACTGTATATGCTTTCCGGTGGAAAACTCGAGAACATGTGATGAGAGAAGAAACCTGCTCTCACTGTGACTTCGGACCAAACGACCTGCTCCTAGAAGCCCAACCGAAGGGCTTGTGGGGCACCGGTCATGCAGATAATCGCAAACATCCCCCCTTCAAAAGTGTGTGTCACAGTGTGTTTGGCGACACGACACTAACAGCTCTGATCATGCAAAATAGTTGTGGAAAGGGTACAAGGAGAGGGATTCTGTATAGCACGTTTACCAGCAGAAGTAAAACAGGGATGACTTACGAAACATGGCCTATCTAAGCACATTCCAAACCGCAAAGCAGATAATAAAAAATGCACGGAGAGCTTCCCCTAGTTTCCAGTCGTGAGGATGACCACAGACTTGTCACAGGTTAATCATCTAACCGCAATACGAACACAATAGGTATCGCACCTGTACATACCCCAGTGGGAATCAGGCAGCCCAGAGACTTCAGTGTGCAGTGAGCTGTCAGCTTCCTTGAGTTATTTCCCCCACGTGCGCTATGGGTGAGCAGGGGTACACAAACACACACACACACACACACACACACACAAACACACACAAGACACACACACAGTGAGTGTTCTGCCATCCTTCACCTCTAACCACCTGTGGCTTTGGGAGAGGCCCCCAAAGATGATGATTTGTAACGGAGAAGCCTGTCAGCCCCTGCGTGAACTGCTTGTATTTGAGAGGTGAACGACGCCACAGACAAACTGGATGACCCACCCAACAGACACAAGGCCAGGACACGGTGCTGCCCAGACAGGAACAGGATTCCAGAAATGGTTACAACTGGAAACAGCCACCGTATTTACCTTGTCCTTCTCTGGGTCCTTCTTGGGCACGGTGCCACCTTTGTCCCCTTGAGCGCCACAGGTTTCTGAATTGGACCGAGGCCCTAGAAGAGACAGAGGTGGATTCAGACGGGTGTTGGCCACGCAAGATTCAAGCCAAAGCTCTACACCTGCCCCAGCCTGTTCTACTCTCCCACTCTCAGGTCCCTTCCAGATGCAGAGCGTTTCTCACAGGTCTCCGCTGACCTCTGTGGACAAAGGAGAGACCAGTCCCTCACCCTTGGGGATATGACCACTCCGCACAGTGGAGATGATTTCAGAACTAATCAATAACGCTGGACAACTGGGGCCTCCACACATGCAGGTGATGTAAAGACTGTGCTCCATTAAACCCAGAGCCCAAAACATCATGTCTGTGCAGGGCACCTGGGCAATGCTTTTATGTCTGTCTATTGCACAATGTCACACTTCTTCTCAATGGCAGACCCCTGCTGCCCAGTTCTGTATGGTGAAACGAGACAGTCCACGAAATGGATGTCCACAGAAAGTTGAGGAATGTTCCTGTGTCCTCACTCAGGTTGATCCTTGCATTGCAAAGCCTCGTGGTACCTCCTCTACATCTTCTCCACCGACACATGTAGTCACACGATGAATACGCGCTACAACTCACATCATGCAATCCAGATCATCTTACCACATGGTGGCGGAACGAGGGGCAGGGGAGGCCCGCATGTCGACCAAGGTGGAGGAGGCTGAGGTGGCCCACAGCCAATGAAGCCTGGTAAAGTTTGGTCCATAGGGCAGGGCATGCAGGTGGGCCGAGGAAACCCTCTCACATCCGGACCCACCTGCAGACAGACAGGAAAATAGTTTGGTGAGACAGACAGAAGTTGTAACACCAAGAGATGAAACCCAGAGAAAGAGCTCTCAGCATCTGCCTCCTTCTCCAATACCACGTTCCAGCAGAGCCGCATCCGTGCTAGAGAACTTGACCCCTCCCCACTCCTGCCAACTATAACAACGGGGGAGAGGGGAATGGATATTACAGGAATAACCTACTGTCACCAAACATCACTAACCATGTCTGCCAATGGTCACTAGCAAGAAGTAGCATCTTCAAAGATGAAAAAGGAGCATGGCAAACTAGTGAAGGCAGGACACTCCAGACACGGAGGCATCGCGATCCTGGACAACACTTCATCTTTCCTCCTCAACCACACAGAATATTTTGGTTTGTTAGCAAGAGAGAGAATGTGATGAAACTGCCCTTTCTTCTCAGGAATCCGAGCCACTCGAGGTGAATCCTTTGCCTGCAAGCCCCTGACTGTCCCCACGCTGCCTCACTTCCTGACACAAGGGTCTTCTGCTCTCTGCAGTTTCTGGCCATGGCCACAAACACACTTGAGGAATTAGGGGCCTGTGATCTGACAGGGGAATTGGAAAAGTGTTTTCCAAAAGGAACGTAATACCAATAACCCTTCTATAACTCAGCAGCTGTGCTTATCTTAAAACACAGTCACTCGGACATTTCAGCACACTGAGTTCCAGAGTAATTTTGTCCAATAGGAAATTAAGATGGGAAGCATAAGTTAGAGAATCCACAAAACTGTATATGCTTTCCGATGGAAAACTCGAGAACGTGTGATGAGAGAAGAAACCTGCTCTCACTGTGACTTCGGACCAAACGACCTGCTCCTAGAAGCCCAACCGAAGGGCTTGTGGGGCACCGGTCATGCAGATAATCGCAAACATCCCCCCTTCAAAAGTGTGTGTCACAGTGTGTTTGGCGACACGACACTAACAGCTCTGATCATGCAAAATAGTTGTGGAAAGGGTACAAGGAGAGGGATTCTGTATAGCACGTTTACCAGCAGAAGTAAAACAGGGATGACTTACGAAACATGGCCTATCTAAGCACATTCCAAACCGCAAAGCAGATAATAAAAAATGCACGGAGAGCTTCCCCTAGTTTCCAGTCGTGAGGATGACCACAGACCTTGTCACAGGTTAATCATCTAACCGCAATACGAACACAATAGGTATCGCACCTGTACATACCCCAGTGGGAATCAGGCAGCCCAGAGACTTCAGTGTGCAGTGAGCTGTCAGCTTCCTTGAGTTATTTCCCCCACGTGCGCTATGGGTGAGCAGGGGTACACAAACACACACACACACACACACACACACACAAACACACACAAGACACACACACAGTGAGTGTTCTGCCATCCTTCACCTCTAACCACCTGTGGCTTTGGGAGAGGCCCCCAAAGATGATGATTTGTAACGGAGAAGCCTGTCAGCCCCTGCGTGAACTGCTTGTATTTGAGAGGTGAACGACGCCACAGACAAACTGGATGACCCACCCAACAGACACAAGGCCAGGACACGGTGCTGCCCAGACAGGAACAGGATTCCAGAAATGGTTACAACTGGAAACAGCCACCGTATTTACCTTGTCCTTCTCTGGGTCCTTCTTGGGCACGGTGCCACCTTTGTCCCCTTGAGCGCCACAGGTTTCTGAATTGGACCGAGGCCCTAGAAGAGACAGAGGTGGATTCAGACGGGTGTTGGCCACGCAAGATTCAAGCCAAAGCTCTACACCTGCCCCAGCCTGTTCTACTCTCCCACTCTCAGGTCCCTTCCAGATGCAGAGCGTTTCTCACAGGTCTCCGCTGACCTCTGTGGACAAAGGAGAGACCAGTCCCTCACCCTTGGGGATATGACCACTCCGCACAGTGGAGATGATTTCAGAACTAATCAATAACGCTGGACAACTGGGGCCTCCACACATGCAGGTGATGTAAAGACTGTGCTCCATTAAACCCAGAGCCCAAAACATCATGTCTGTGCAGGGCACCTGGGCAATGCTTTTATGTCTGTCTATTGCACAATGTCACACTTCTTCTCAATGGCAGACCCCTGCTGCCCAGTTCTGTATGGTGAAACGAGACAGTCCACGAAATGGATGTCCACAGAAAGTTGAGGAATGTTCCTGTGTCCTCACTCAGGTTGATCCTTGCATTGCAAAGCCTCGTGGTACCTCCTCTACATCTTCTCCACCGACACATGTAGTCACACGATGAATACAAGCTACAACTCACATCATGCAATCCAGATCATCTTACCACATGGTGGCGGAACGAGGGGCAGGGGAGGCCCGCATGTCGACCAAGGTGGAGGAGGCTGAGGTGGCCCACAGCCAATGAAGCCTGGTAAAGTTTGATCCATAGGGCAGGGCATGCAGGTGGGCCGAGGAAACCCTCTCACATCCGGACCCACCTGCAGACAGACAGGAAAATAGTTTGGTGAGACAGACAGAAGTTGTAACACCAAGAGATGAAACCCAGAGAAAGAGCTCTCAGCATCTGCCTCCTTCTCCAATACCACGTTCCAGCAGAGCCGCATCCGTGCTAGAGAACTTGACCCCTCCCCACTCCTGCCAACTATAACAACGGGGGAGAGGGGAATGGATATTACAGGAATAACCTACTGTCACCAAACATCACTAACCATGTCTGCCAATGGTCACTAGCAAGAAGTAGCATCTTCAAAGATGAAAAAGGAGCATGGCAAACTAGTGAAGGCAGGACACTCCAGACACGGAGGCATCGGGATCCTGGACAACACTTCATCTTTCCTCCTCAACCACACAGAATATTTTGGTTTGTTAGCAAGAGAGAGAATGTGATGAAACTGCCCTTTCTTCTCAGGAATCCGAGCCACTCGAGGTGAATCCTTTGCCTGCAAGCCCCTGACTGTCCCCACGCTGCCTCACTTCCTGACACAAGGGTCTTCTGCTCTCTGCAGTTTCTGGCCATGGCCACAAACACACTTGAGGAATTAGGGGCCTGTGATCTGACAGGGGAATTGGAAAAGTGTTTTCCAAAAGGAACGTAATACCAATAACCCTTCTATAACTCAGCAGCTGTGCTTATCTTAAAACACAGTCACTCGGACATTTCAGCACACTGAGTTCCAGAGTAATTTTGTCCAATAGGAAATTCAGATGGGAAGCATAAGTTAGAGAATCCACAAAACTGTATATGCTTTCCGATGGAAAACTCGAGAACGTGTGATGAGAGAAGAAACCTGCTCTCACTGTGACTTCGGACCAAACGACCTGCTCCTAGAAGCCCAACCGAAGGGCTTGTGGGGCACCGGTCATGCAGATAATCGCAAACATCCCCCCTTCAAAAGTGTGTGTCACAGTGTGTTTGGCGACACGACACTAACAGCTCTGATCATGCAAAATAGTTGTGGAAAGGGTACAAGGAGAGGGATTCTGTATAGCACGTTTACCAGCAGAAGTAAAACAGGGATGACTTACGAAACATGGCCTATCTAAGCACATTCCAAACCGCAAAGCAGATAATAAAAAATGCACGGAGAGCTTCCCCTAGTTTCCAGTCGTGAGGATGACCACAGACCTTGTCACAGGTTAATCATCTAACCGCAATACGAACACAATACGTATCGCACCTGTACATACCCCAGTGGGAATCAGGCAGCCCAGAGACTTCAGTGTGCAGTGAGCTGTCAGCTTCCTTGAGTTATTTCCCCCACGTGCGCTATGGGTGAGCAGGGGTACACAAACACACACACACACACACACACACACACACACAAACACACACAAGACACACACACAGTGAGTGTTCTGCCATCCTTCACCGCTAACCACCTGTGGCTTTGGGAGAGGCCCCCAAAGATGATGATTTGTAACGGAGAAGCCTGTCAGCCCCTGCGTGAACTGCTTGTATTTGAGAGGTGAACGACGCCACAGACAAACTGGATGACCCACCCAACAGACACAAGGCCAGGACACGGTGCTGCCCAGACAGGAACAGGATTCCAGAAATGGTTACAACTGGAAACAGCCACCGTATTTACCTTGTCCTTCTCTGGGTCCTTCTTGGGCACGGTGCCACCTTTGTCCCCTTGAGCGCCACAGGTTTCTGAATTGGACCGAGGCCCTAGAAGAGACAGAGGTGGATTCAGACGGGTGTTGGCCACGCAAGATTCAAGCCAAAGCTCTACACCTGCCCCAGCCTATTCTACTCTCCCACTCTCAGGTCCCTTCCAGATGCAGAGCATTTCTCACAGGTCTCCGCTGACCTCTGTGGACAAAGGAGAGACCAGTCCCTCACCCTTGGGGATATGACCACTCCGCACAGTAGAGATGATTTCAGAACTAATCAATAACGCTGGACAACTGGGGCCTCCACACATGCAAGTGATGTAAAGACTGTGCTCCATTAAGCCCAGAGCCCAAAACATCATGTCTGTGCAGGGCACCTGGGCAATGCTTTTATGTCTGTCTATTGCACAATGTCACACTTCTTCTCAATGGCAGACCCCTGCTGCCCAGTTCTGTATGGTGAAACGAGACAGTCCACGAAATGGATGTCCACAGAAAGTTGAGGAATGTTCCTGTGTCCTCACTCAGGTTGATCCTTGCATTGCAAAGCCTCGTGGTACCTCCTCTACATCTTCTCCACCGACACATGTAGTCACACGATGAATACGCGCTACAACTCACATCATGCAATCCAGATCATCTTACCACATGGTGGCGGAACGAGGGGCAGGGGAGGCCCGCATGTCGACCAAGGTGGAGGAGGCTGAGGTGGCCCACAGCCAATGAAGCCTGGTAAAGTTTGGTCCATAGGGCAGGGCATGCAGGTGGGCCGAGGAAACCCTCTCACATCCGGACCCACCTGCAGACAGACAGGAAAATAGTTTGGTGAGACAGACAGAAGTTGTAACACCAAGAGATGAAACCCAGAGAAAGAGCTCTCAGCATCTGCCTCCTTCTCCAATACCACGTTCCAGCAGAGCCGCATCCGTGCTAGAGAACTTGACCCCTCCCCACTGCTGCCAACTATAACAAGGGGGGAGAGGGGAATGGATATTACAGGAATAACCTACTGTCACCAAACATCACTAACCATGTCTGCCAATGGTCACTAGCAAGAAGTAGCATCTTCAAAGATGAAAAAGGAGCATGGCAAACTAGTGAAGGCAGGACACTCCAGACACGGAGGCATCGGGATCCTGGACAACACTTCATCTTTCCTCCTCAACCACACAGAATATTTTGGTTTGTTAACAAGAGAGAGAATGTGATGAAACTGCCCTTTCTTCTCAGGAATCCGAGCCACTCGAGGTGAATCCTTTGCCTGCAAGCCCCTGACTGTCCCCACGCTGCCTCACTTCCTGACACAAGGGTCTTCTGCTCTCTGCAGTTTCTGGCCATGGCCACAAACACACTTGAGGAATTAGGGGCCTGTGATCTGACAGGGGAATTGGAAAAGTGTTTTCCAAAAGGAACGTGATACCAATAACCCTTCTATAACTCAGCAGCTGTGCTTATCTTAAAACACAGTCACTCGGACATTTCAGCACACTGAGTTCCAGAGTAATTTTGTCCAATAGGAAATTCAGATGGGAAGCATAAGTTAGGGAATCCACAAAACTGTATATGCTTTCCGATGGAAAACTCGAGAACGTGTGATGAGAGAAGAAACCTGCTCTCACTGTGACTTCGGACCAAACGACCTGCTCCTAGAAGCCCAACCGAAGGGCTTGTGGGGCACCGGTCATGCAGATAATCGCTAACATCCCCTCTTCAGAAAGTGTGTGTCACAGTGTGTTTTGCGACACGACACTAACAGCTCTGATCATGCAAAATAGTTGTGGAAAGGGTACAAGGAGAGGGATTCTGTATAGCACGTTTACCAGCAGAAGTAAAACAGGGATGACTTACGAAACATGGCCTATCTAAGCACATTCCAAACCGCAAAGCAGATAATAAAAAATGCACGGAGAGCTTCCCCTAGTTTCCAGTCGTGAGGATGACCACAGACCTTGTCACAGGTTAATCATCTAACCGCAATACGAACACAATACGTATCGCACCTGTACATACCCCAGTGGGAATCAGGCAGCCCAGAGACTTCAGTGTGCAGTGAGCTGTCAGCTTCCTTGAGTTATTTCCCCCACGTGCGCTATGGGTGAGCACGGGTACACAAACACACACACAGACACACACACACACACACGCACAAACACACACAAGACACACACACAGTGAGTGTTCTGCCATCCTTCACCTCTAACCACCTGTGGCTTTGGGAGAGGCCCCCAAAGATGATGATTTGTAACGGAGAAGCCTGTCAGCCCCTGCGTGAACTGCTTGTATTTGAGAGGTGAACGACGCCACAGACAAACTGGATGACCCACCCAACAGACACAAGGCCAGGACACGGTGCTGCCCAGACAGGAACAGGATTCCAGAAATGGTTACAACTGGAAACAGCCACCGTATTTACCTTGTCCTTCTCTGGGTCCTTCTTGGGCACGGTGCCACCTTTGTCCCCTTGAGCGCCACAGGTTTCTGAATTGGACCGAGGCCCTAGAAGAGACAGAGGTGGATTCAGACGGGTGTTGGCCACGCAAGATTCAAGCCAAAGCTCTACACCTGCCCCAGCCTGTTCTACTCTCCCACTCTCAGGTCCCTTCCAGATGCAGAGCGTTTCTCACAGGTCTCCGCTGACCTCTGTGGACAAAGGAGAGACCAGTCCCTCACCCTTGGGGATATGACCACTCCGCACAGTGGAGATGATTTCAGAACTAATCAATAACGCTGGACAACTGGGGCCTCCACACATGCAAGTGATGTAAAGACTGTGCTCCATTAAGCCCAGAGCCCAAAACATCATGTCTGTGCAGGGCACCTGGGCAATGCTTTTATGTCTGTCTATTGCACAATGTCACACTTCTTCTCAATGGCAGACCCCTGCTGCCCAGTTCTGTATGGTGAAACGAGACAGTCCACGAAATGGATGTCCACAGAAAGTTGAGGAATGTTCCTGTGTCCTCACTCAGGTTGATCCTTGCATTGCAAAGCCTCGTGGTACCTCCTCTACATCTTCTCCACCGACACATGTAGTCACACGATGAATACGCGCTACAACTCACATCATACAATCCAGATCATCTTACCACATGGTGGCGGAACGAGGGGCAGGGGAGGCCCGCATGTCGACCAAGGTGGAGGAGGCTGAGGTGGCCCACAGCCAATGAAGCCTGGTAAAGTTTGGTCCATAGGGCAGGGCATGCAGGTGGGCTGAGGAAACCCTCTCACATCCGGACCCACCTGCAGACAGACAGGAAAATAGTTTGGTGAGACAGACAGAAGTTGTAACACCAAGAGATGAAACCCAGAGAAAGAGCTCTCAGCATCTGCCTCCTTCTCCAATACCACGTTCCAGCAGAGCCGCATCCGTGCTAGAGAACTTGACCCCTCCCCACTGCTGCCAACTATAACAAGGGGGGAGAGGGGAATGGATATTACAGGAATAACCTACTGTCACCAAACATCACTAACCATGTCTGCCAATGGTCACTAGCAAGAAGTAGCATCTTCAAAGATGAAAAAGGAGCATGGCAAACTAGTGAAGGCAGGACACTCCAGACACGGAGGCATCGGGATCCTGGACAACACTTCATCTTTCCTCCTCAACCACACAGAATATTTTGGTTTGTTAACAAGAGAGAGAATGTGATGAAACTGCCCTTTCTTCTCAGGAATCCGAGCCACTCGAGGTGAATCCTTTGCCTGCAAGCCCCTGACTGTCCCCACGCTGCCTCACTTCCTGACACAAGGGTCTTCTGCTCTCTGCAGTTTCTGGCCATGGCCACAAACACACTTGAGGAATTAGGGGCCTGTGATCTGACAGGGGAATTGGAAAAGTGTTTTCCAAAAGGAACGTGATACCAATAACCCTTCTATAACTCAGCAGCTGTGCTTATCTTAAAACACAGTCACTCGGACATTTCAGCACACTGAGTTCCAGAGTAATTTTGTCCAATAGGAAATTAAGATGGGAAGCATAAGTTAGGGAATCCACAAAACTGTATATGCTTTCCGATGGAAAACTCGAGAACGTGTGATGAGAGAAGAAACCTGCTCTCACTGTGACTTCGGACCAAACGACCTGCTCCTAGAAGCCCAACCGAAGGGCTTGTGGGGCACCGGTCATGCAGATAATCGCTAACATCCCCCCTTCAGAAAGTGTGTGTCACAGTGTGTTTTGCGACACGACACTAACAGCTCTGATCATGCAAAATAGTTGTGGAAAGGGTACAAGGAGAGGGATTCTGTATAGCACGTTTACCAGCAGAAGTAAAACAGGGATGACTTACGAAACATGGCCTATCTAAGCACATTCCAAACCGCAAAGCAGATAATAAAAAATGCACGGAGAGCTTCCCCTAGTTTCCAGTCGTGAGGATGACCACAGACCTTGTCACAGGTTAATCATCTAACCGCAATACGAACACAATACGTATCGCACCTGTACATACCCCAGTGGGAATCAGGCAGCCCAGAGACTTCAGTGTGCAGTGAGCTGTCAGCTTCCTTGAGTTATTTCCCCCACGTGCGCTATGGGTGAGCACGGGTACACAAACACACACACAGACACACACACACACACACGCACAAACACACACAAGACACACACACAGTGAGTGTTCTGCCATCCTTCACCTCTAACCACCTGTGGCTTTGGGAGAGGCCCCCAAAGATGATGATTTGTAACGGAGAAGCCTGTCAGCCCCTGCGTGAACTGCTTGTATTTGAGAGGTGAACGACGCCACAGACAAACTGGATGACCCACCCAACAGACACAAGGCCAGGACACGGTGCTGCCCAGACAGGAACAGGATTCCAGAAATGGTTACAACTGGAAACAGCCACCGTATTTACCTTGTCCTTCTCTGGGTCCTTCTTGGGCACGGTGCCACCTTTGTCCCCTTGAGCGCCACAGGTTTCTGAATTGGACCGAGGCCCTAGAAGAGACAGAGGTGGATTCAGACGGGTGTTGGCCACGCAAGATTCAAGCCAAAGCTCTACACCTGCCCCAGCCTGTTCTACTCTCCCACTCTCAGGTCCCTTCCAGATGCAGAGCGTTTCTCACAGGTCTCCGCTGACCTCTGTGGACAAAGGAGAGACCAGTCCCTCACCCTTGGGGATATGACCACTCCGCACAGTGGAGATGATTTCAGAACTAATCAATAACGCTGGACAACTGGGGCCTCCACACATGCAAGTGATGTAAAGACTGTGCTCCATTAAGCCCAGAGCCCAAAACATCATGTCTGTGCAGGGCACCTGGGCAATGCTTTTATGTCTGTCTATTGCACAATGTCACACTTCTTCTCAATGGCAGACCCCTGCTGCCCAGTTCTGTATGGTGAAACGAGACAGTCCACGAAATGGATGTCCACAGAAAGTTGAGGAATGTTCCTGTGTCCTCACTCAGGTTGATCCTTGCATTGCAAAGCCTCGTGGTACCTCCTCTACATCTTCTCCACCGACACATGTAGTCACACGATGAATACGCGCTACAACTCACATCATACAATCCAGATCATCTTACCACATGGTGGCGGAACGAGGGGCAGGGGAGGCCCGCATGTCGACCAAGGTGGAGGAGGCTGAGGTGGCCCACAGCCAATGAAGCCTGGTAAAGTTTGGTCCATAGGGCAGGGCATGCAGGTGGGCTGAGGAAACCCTCTCACATCCGGACCCACCTGCAGACAGACAGGAAAATAGTTTGGTGAGACAGACAGAAGTTGTAACACCAAGAGATGAAACCCAGAGAAAGAGCTCTCAGCATCTGCCTCCTTCTCCAATACCACGTTCCAGCAGAGCCGCATCCGTGCTAGAGAACTTGACCCCTCCCCACTGCTGCCAACTATAACAAGGGGGGAGAGGGGAATGGATATTACAGGAATAACCTACTGTCACCAAACATCACTAACCATGTCTGCCAATGGTCACTAGCAAGAAGTAGCATCTTCAAAGATGAAAAAGGAGCATGGCAAACTAGTGAAGGCAGGACACTCCAGACACGGAGGCATCGGGATCCTGGACAACACTTCATCTTTCCTCCTCAACCACACAGAATATTTTGGCTTGTTAACAAGAGAGAGAATGCCACTCGAGGTGAATCCTTTGCCTGCAAGCCCCTGACTGTCCCCACGCTGCCTCACTTCCTGACACAAGGGTCTTCTGCTCTCTGCAGTTTCTGGCCATGGCCACAAACACACTTGAGGAATTAGGGGCCTGTGATCTGACAGGGGAATTGGAAAAGTGTTTTCCAAAAGGAACGTGATACCAATAACCCTTCTATAACTCAGCAGCTGTGCTTATCTTAAAACACAGTCACTCGGACATTTCAGCACACTGAGTTCCAGAGTAATTTTGTCCAATAGGAAATTCAGATGGGAAGCATAAGTTAGAGAATCCACAAAACTGTATATGCTTTCCGGTGGAAAACTCGAGAACGTGTGATGAGAGAAGAAACCTGCTCTCACTGTGACTTCGGACCAAACGACCTGCTCCTAGAAGCCCAACCGAAGGGCTTGTGGGGCACCGGTCATGCAGATAATCGCAAACATCCCCCCTTCAAAAGTGTGTGTCACAGTGTGTTTGGCGACACGACACTAACAGCTCTGATCATGCAAAATAGTTGTGGAAAGGGTACAAGGAGAGGGATTCTGTATAGCACGTTTACCAGCAGAAGTAAAACAGGGATGACTTACGAAACATGGCCTATCTAAGCACATTCCAAACCGCAAAGCAGATAATAAAAAATGCACGGAGAGCTTCCCCTAGTTTCCAGTCGTGAGGATGACCACAGACTTGTCACAGGTTAATCATCTAACCGCAATACGAACACAATAGGTATCGCACTTGTACATACCCCAGTGGGAATCAGGCAGCCCAGAGACTTCAGTGTGCAGTGAGCTGTCAGCTTCCTTGAGTTATTTCCCCCACGTGCGCTATGGGTGAGCAGGGGTACACAAACAAACACACACACACACACACACACACACACACACAAACACACACAAGACACACACACAGTGAGTGTTCTGCCATCCTTCACCTCTAACCACCTGTGGCTTTGGGAGAGGCCCCCAAAGATGATGATTTGTAACGGAGAAGCCTGTCAGCCCCTGCGTGAACTGCTTGTATTTGAGAGGTGAACGACGCCACAGACAAACTGGATGACCCACCCAACAGACACAAGGCCAGGACACGGTGCTGCCCAGACAGGAACAGGATTCCAGAAATGGTTACAACTGGAAACAGCCACCATATTTACCTTGCCCTTCTCTGGGTCCTTCTTGGGCACGGTGCCACCTTTGTCCCCTTGAGCGCCACAGGTTTCTGAATTGGACCGAGGCCCTAGAAGAGACAGAGGTGGATTCAGACGGGTGTTGGCCACGCAAGATTCAAGCCAAAGCTCTACACCTGCCCCAGCCTGTTCTACTCTCCCACTCTCAGGTCCCTTCCAGATGCAGAGCGTTTCTCACAGGTCTCCGCTGACCTCTGTGGACAAAGGAGAGACCAGTCCCTCACCCTTGGGGATATGACCACTCCGCACAGTGGAGATGATTTCAGAACTAATCAATAACGCTGGACAACTGGGGCCTCCACACATGCAAGTGATGTAAAGACTGTGCTCCATTAAGCCCAGAGCCCAAAACATCATGTCTGTGCAGGGCACCTGGGCAATGCTTTTATGTCTGTCTATTGCACAATGTCACACTTCTTCTCAATGGCAGACCCCTGCTGCCCAGTTCTGTATGGTGAAACGAGACAGTCCACGAAATGGATGTCCACAGAAAGTTGAGGAATGTTCCTGTGTCCTCACTCAGGTTGATCCTTGCATTGCAAAGCCTCGTGGTACCTCCTCTACATCTTCTCCACCGACACATGTAGTCACACGATGAATACGCGCTACAACTCACATCATGCAATCCAGATCATCTTACCACATGGTGGCGGAACGAGGGGCAGGGGAGGCCCGCATGTCGACCAAGGTGGAGGAGGCTGAGGTGGCCCACAGCCAATGAAGCCTGGTAAAGTTTGGTCCATAGGGCAGGGCATGCAGGTGGGCCGAGGAAACCCTCTCACATCCGGACCCACCTGCAGACAGACAGGAAAATAGTTTGGTGAGACAGACAGAAGTTGTAACACCAAGAGATGAAACCCAGAGAAAGAGCTCTCAGCATCTGCCTCCTTCTCCAATACCACGTTCCAGCAGAGCCGCATCCGTGCTAGAGAACTTGACCCCTCCCCACTCCTGCCAACTATAACAACGGGGGAGAGGGGAATGGATATTACAGGAATAACCTACTGTCACCAAACATCACTAACCATGTCTGCCAATGGTCACTAGCAAGAAGTAGCATCTTCAAAGATGAAAAAGGAGCATGGCAAACTAGTGAAGGCAGGACACTCCAGACACGGAGGAATCGGGATCCTGGACAACACTTCATCTTTCCTCCTCAACCACACAGAATATTTTGGTTTGTTAGCAAGAGAGAGAATGTGATGAAACTGCCCTTTCTTCTCAGGAATCCGAGCCACTCGAGGTGAATCCTTTGCCTGCAAGCCCCTGACTGTCCCCACGCTGCCTCACTTCCTGACACAAGGGTCTTCTGCTCTCTGCAGTTTCTGGCCATGGCCACAAACACACTTGAGGAATTAGGGGCCTGTGATCTGACAGGGGAATTGGAAAAGTGTTTTCCAAAAGGAACGTAATACCAATAACCCTTCTATAACTCAGCAGCTGTGCTTATCTTAAAACACAGTCACTCGGACATTTCAGCACACTGAGTTCCAGAGTAATTTTGTCCAATAGGAAATTCAGATGGGAAGCATAAGTTAGAGAATCCACAAAACTGTATATGCTTTCCGATGGAAAACTCGAGAACGTGTGATGAGAGAAGAAACCTGCTCTCACTGTGACTTCGGACCAAACGACCTGCTCCTAGAAGCCCAACCGAAGGGCTTGTGGGGCACCGGTCATGCAGATAATCGCAAACATCCCCCCTTCAAAAGTGTGTGTCACAGTGTGTTTGGCGACACGACACTAACAGCTCTGATCATGCAAAATAGTTGTGGAAAGGGTACAAGGAGAGGGATTCTGTATAGCACGTTTACCAGCAGAAGTAAAACAGGGATGACTTACGAAACATGGCCTATCTAAGCACATTCCAAACCGCAAAGCAGATAATAAAAAATGCACGGAGAGCTTCCCCTAGTTTCCAGTCGTGAGGATGACCACAGACCTTGTCACAGGTTAATCATCTAACCGCAATACGAACACAATAGGTATCGCACCTGTACATACCCCAGTGGGAATCAGGCAGCCCAGAGACTTCAGTGTGCAGTGAGCTGTCAGCTTCCTTGAGTTATTTCCCCCACGTGCGCTATGGGTGAGCAGGGGTACACAAACACACACACACACACACACACACACACAAACACACACAAGACACACACACAGTGAGTGTTCTGCCATCCTTCACCGCTAACCACCTGTGGCTTTGGGAGAGGCCCCCAAAGATGATGATTTGTAACGGAGAAGCCTGTCAGCCCCTGCGTGAACTGCTTGTATTTGAGAGGTGAACGACGCCACAGACAAACTGGATGACCCACCCAACAGACACAAGGCCAGGACACGGTGCTGCCCAGACAGGAACAGGATTCCAGAAATGGTTACAACTGGAAACAGCCACCGTATTTACCTTGTCCTTCTCTGGGTCCTTCTTGGGCACGGTGCCACCTTTGTCCCCTTGAGCGCCACAGGTTTCTGAATTGGACCGAGGCCCTAGAAGAGACAGAGGTGGATTCAGACGGGTGTTGGCCACGCAAGATTCAAGCCAAAGCTCTACACCTGCCCCAGCCTGTTCTACTCTCCCACTCTCAGGTCCCTTCCAGATGCAGAGCGTTTCTCACAGGTCTCCGCTGACCTCTGTGGACAAAGGAGAGACCAGTCCCTCACCCTTGGGGATATGACCACTCCGCACAGTGGAGATGATTTCAGAACTAATCAATAACGCTGGACAACTGGGGCCTCCACACATGCAAGTGATGTAAAGACTGTGCTCCATTAAGCCCAGAGCCCAAAACATCATGTCTGTGCAGGGCACCTGGGCAATGCTTTTATGTCTGTCTATTGCACAATGTCACACTTCTTCTCAATGGCAGACCCCTGCTGCCCAGTTCTGTATGGTGAAACGAGACAGTCCACGAAATGGATGTCCACAGAAAGTTGAGGAATGTTCCTGTGTCCTCACTCAGGTTGATCCTTGCATTGCAAAGCCTCGTGGTACCTCCTCTACATCTTCTCCACCGACACATGTAGTCACACGATGAATACGCGCTACAACTCACATCATGCAATCCAGATCATCTTACCACATGGTGGCGGAACGAGGGGCAGGGGAGGCCCGCATGTCGACCAAGGTGGAGGAGGCTGAGGTGGCCCACAGCCAATGAAGCCTGGTAAAGTTTGGTCCATAGGGCAGGGCATGCAGGTGGGCCGAGGAAACCCTCTCACATCCGGACCCACCTGCAGACAGACAGGAAAATAGTTTGGTGAGACAGACAGAAGTTGTAACACCAAGAGATGAAACCCAGAGAAAGAGCTCTCAGCATCTGCCTCCTTCTCCAATACCACGTTCCAGCAGAGCCGCATCCGTGCTAGAGAACTTGACCCCTCCCCACTGCTGCCAACTATAACAAGGGGGGAGAGGGGAATGGATATTACAGGAATAACCTACTGTCACCAAACATCACTAACCATGTCTGCCAATGGTCACTAGCAAGAAGTAGCATCTTCAAAGATGAAAAAGGAGCATGGCAAACTAGTGAAGGCAGGACACTCCAGACACGGAGGCATCGGGATCCTGGACAACACTTCATCTTTCCTCCTCAACCACACAGAATATTTTGGTTTGTTAACAAGAGAGAGAATGTGATGAAACTGCCCTTTCTTCTCAGGAATCCGAGCCACTCGAGGTGAATCCTTTGCCTGCAAGCCCCTGACTGTCCCCACGCTGCCTCACTTCCTGACACAAGGGTCTTCTGCTCTCTGCAGTTTCTGGCCATGGCCACAAACACACTTGAGGAATTAGGGGCCTGTGATCTGACAGGGGAATTGGAAAAGTGTTTTCCAAAAGGAACGTGATACCAATAACCCTTCTATAACTCAGCAGCTGTGCTTATCTTAAAACACAGTCACTCGGACATTTCAGCACACTGAGTTCCAGAGTAATTTTGTCCAATAGGAAATTAAGATGGGAAGCATAAGTTAGGGAATCCACAAAACTGTATATGCTTTCCGATGGAAAACTCGAGAACGTGTGATGAGAGAAGAAACCTGCTCTCACTGTGACTTCGGACCAAACGACCTGCTCCTAGAAGCCCAACCGAAGGGCTTGTGGGGCACCGGTCATGCAGATAATCGCTAACATCCCCCCTTCAGAAAGTGTGTGTCACAGTGTGTTTTGCGACACGACACTAACAGCTCTGATCATGCAAAATAGTTGTGGAAAGGGTACAAGGAGAGGGATTCTGTATAGCACGTTTACCAGCAGAAGTAAAACAGGGATGACTTACGAAACATGGCCTATCTAAGCACATTCCAAACCGCAAAGCAGATAATAAAAAATGCACGGAGAGCTTCCCCTAGTTTCCAGTCGTGAGGATGACCACAGACCTTGTCACAGGTTAATCATCTAACCGCAATACGAACACAATACGTATCGCACCTGTACATACCCCAGTGGGAATCAGGCAGCCCAGAGACTTCAGTGTGCAGTGAGCTGTCAGCTTCCTTGAGTTATTTCCCCCACGTGCGCTATGGGTGAGCACGGGTACACAAACACACACACAGACACACACACACACACACGCACAAACACACACAAGACACACACACAGTGAGTGTTCTGCCATCCTTCACCTCTAACCACCTGTGGCTTTGGGAGAGGCCCCCAAAGATGATGATTTGTAACGGAGAAGCCTGTCAGCCCCTGCGTGAACTGCTTGTATTTGAGAGGTGAACGACGCCACAGACAAACTGGATGACCCACCCAACAGACACAAGGCCAGGACACGGTGCTGCCCAGACAGGAACAGGATTCCAGAAATGGTTACAACTGGAAACAGCCACCGTATTTACCTTGTCCTTCTCTGGGTCCTTCTTGGGCACGGTGCCACCTTTGTCCCCTTGAGCGCCACAGGTTTCTGAATTGGACCGAGGCCCTAGAAGAGACAGAGGTGGATTCAGACGGGTGTTGGCCACGCAAGATTCAAGCCAAAGCTCTACACCTGCCCCAGCCTGTTCTACTCTCCCACTCTCAGGTCCCTTCCAGATGCAGAGCGTTTCTCACAGGTCTCCGCTGACCTCTGTGGACAAAGGAGAGACCAGTCCCTCACCCTTGGGGATATGACCACTCCGCACAGTGGAGATGATTTCAGAACTAATCAATAACGCTGGACAACTGGGGCCTCCACACATGCAAGTGATGTAAAGACTGTGCTCCATTAAGCCCAGAGCCCAAAACATCATGTCTGTGCAGGGCACCTGGGCAATGCTTTTATGTCTGTCTATTGCACAATGTCACACTTCTTCTCAATGGCAGACCCCTGCTGCCCAGTTCTGTATGGTGAAACGAGACAGTCCACGAAATGGATGTCCACAGAAAGTTGAGGAATGTTCCTGTGTCCTCACTCAGGTTGATCCTTGCATTGCAAAGCCTCGTGGTACCTCCTCTACATCTTCTCCACCGACACATGTAGTCACACGATGAATACGCGCTACAACTCACATCATGCAATCCAGATCATCTTACCACATGGTGGCGGAACGAGGGGCAGGGGAGGCCCGCATGTCGACCAAGGTGGAGGAGGCTGAGGTGGCCCACAGCCAATGAAGCCTGGTAAAGTTTGGTCCATAGGGCAGGGCATGCAGGTGGGCTGAGGAAACCCTCTCACATCCGGACCCACCTGCAGACAGACAGGAAAATAGTTTGGTGAGACAGACAGAAGTTGTAACACCAAGAGATGAAACCCAGAGAAAGAGCTCTCAGCATCTGCCTCCTTCTCCAATACCACGTTCCAGCAGAGCCGCATCCGTGCTAGAGAACTTGACCCCTCCCCACTGCTGCCAACTATAACAAGGGGGGAGAGGGGAATGGATATTACAGGAATAACCTACTGTCACCAAACATCACTAACCATGTCTGCCAATGGTCACTAGCAAGAAGTAGCATCTTCAAAGATGAAAAAGGAGCATGGCAAACTAGTGAAGGCAGGACACTCCAGACACGGAGGCATCGGGATCCTGGACAACACTTCATCTTTCCTCCTCAACCACACAGAATATTTTGGTTTGTTAACAAGAGAGAGAATGTGATGAAACTGCCCTTTCTTCTCAGGAATCCGAGCCACTCGAGGTGAATCCTTTGCCTGCAAGCCCCTGACTGTCCCCACGCTGCCTCACTTCCTGACACAAGGGTCTTCTGCTCTCTGCAGTTTCTGGCCATGGCCACAAACACACTTGAGGAATTAGGGGCCTGTGATCTGACAGGGGAATTGGAAAAGTGTTTTCCAAAAGGAACGTGATACCAATAACCCTTCTATAACACAGCAGCTGTGCTTATCTTAAAACACAGTCACTCGGACATTTCAGCACACTGAGTTCCAGAGTAATTTTGTCCAATAGGAAATTAAGATGGGAAGCATAAGTTAGGGAATCCACAAAACTGTATATGCTTTCCGATGGAAAACTCGAGAACGTGTGATGAGAGAAGAAACCTGCTCTCACTGTGACTTCGGACCAAACGACCTGCTCCTAGAAGCCCAACCGAAGGGCTTGTGGGGCACCGGTCATGCAGATAATCGCTAACATCCCCCCTTCAGAAAGTTAGTGTCACAGTGTGTTTTGCGACACGACACTAACAGCTCTGATCATGCAAAATAGTTGTGGAAAGGGTAGAAGGAGAGGGATTCTGTATAGCACGTTTACCAGCAGAAGTAAAACAGGGATGACTTACGAAACATGGCCTATCTAAGCACATTCCAAACCGCAAAGCAGATAATAAAAAATGCACGGAGAGCTTCCCCTAGTTTCCAGTCGTGAGGATGACCACAGACCTTGTCACAGGTTAATCATCTAACCGCAATACGAACACAATAGGTATCGCACCTGTACATACCCCAGTGGGAATCAGGCAGCCCAGAGACTTCAGTGTGCAGTGAGCTGTCAGCTTCCTTGAGTTATTTCCCCCACGTGCGCTATGGGTGAGCAGGGGTACACAAACACACACACACACACACACACACACACACACACACACACAAGACACACACACAGTGAGTGTTCTGCCATCCTTCACCTCTAACCACCTGTGGCTTTGGGAGAGGCCCCCAAAGATGATGATTTGTAACGGAGAAGCCTGTCAGCCCCTGCGTGAACTGCTTGTATTTGAGAGGTGAACGACGCCACAGACAAACTGGATGACCCACCCAACAGACACAAGGCCAGGACACGGTGCTGCCCAGACAGGAACAGGATTCCAGAAATGGTTACAACTGGAAACAGCCACCGTATTTACCTTGTCCTTCTCTGGGTCCTTCTTGGGCACGGTGCCACCTTTGTCCCCTTGAGCGCCACAGGTTTCTGAATTGGACCGAGGCCCTAGAAGAGACAGAGGTGGATTCAGACGGGTGTTGGCCACGCAAGATTCAAGCCAAAGCTCTACACCTGCCCCAGCCTGTTCTACTCTCCCACTCTCAGGTCCCTTCCAGATGCAGAGCGTTTCTCACAGGTCTCCGCTGACCTCTGTGGACAAAGGAGAGACCAGTCCCTCACCCTTGGGGATATGACCACTCCGCACAGTAGAGATGATTTCAGAACTAATCAATAACGCTGGACAACTGGGGCCTCCACACATGCAAGTGATGTAAAGACTGTGCTCCATTAAGCCCAGAGCCCAAAACATCATGTCTGTGCAGGGCACCTGGGCAATGCTTTTATGTCTGTCTATTGCACAATGTCACACTTCTTCTCAATGGCAGACCCCTGCTGCCCAGTTCTGTATGGTGAAACGAGACAGTCCACGAAATGGATGTCCACAGAAAGTTGAGGAATGTTCCTGTGTCCTCACTCAGGTTGATCCTTGCATTGCAAAGCCTCGTGGTACCTCCTCTACATCTTCTCCACCGACACATGTAGTCACACGATGAATACGCGCTACAACTCACATCATGCAATCCAGATCATCTTACCACATGGTGGCGGAACGAGGGGCAGGGGAGGCCCGCATGTCGACCAAGGTGGAGGAGGCTGAGGTGGCCCACAGCCAGTGAAGTCTGGTAAAGTTTGGTCCATAGGGCAGGGCATGCAGGTGGGCCGAGGAAACCCTCTCACATCTGGACCCACCTGCAGACAGACAGGAAAATAGTTTGGTGAGACAGACAGAAGTTGTAACACCAAGAGATGAAACCCAGAGAAAGAGCTCTCAGCATCTGCCTCCTTCTCCAATACCACGTTCCAGCAGAGCCGCATCCGTGCTAGAGAACTTGACCCCTCCCCACTGCTGCCAACTATAACAAGGGGGGAGAGGGGAATGGATATTACAGGAATAACCTACTGTCACCAAACATCACTAACCATGTCTGCCAATGGTCACTAGCAAGAAGTAGCATCTTCAAAGATGAAAAAGGAGCATGGCAAACTAGTGAAGGCAGGACACTCCAGACACGGAGGCATCGGGATCCTGGACAACACTTCATCTTTCCTCCTCAACCACACAGAATATTTTGGTTTGTTAACAAGAGAGAGAATGTGATGAAACTGCCCTTTCTTCTCAGGAATCCGAGCCACTCGAGGTGAATCCTTTGCCTGCAAGCCCCTGACTGTCCCCACGCTGCCTCACTTCCTGACACAAGGGTCTTCTGCTCTCTGCAGTTTCTGGCCATGGCCACAAACACACTTGAGGAATTAGGGGCCTGTGATCTGACAGGGGAATTGGAAAAGTGTTTTCCAAAAGGAACGTGATACCAATAACCCTTCTATAACTCAGCAGCTGTGCTTATCTTAAAACACAGTCACTCGGACATTTCAGCACACTGAGTTCCAGAGTAATTTTGTCCAATAGGAAATTAAGATGGGAAGCATAAGTTAGGGAATCCACAAAACTGTATATGCTTTCCGATGGAAAACTCGAGAACGTGTGATGAGAGAAGAAACCTGCTCTCACTGTGACTTCGGACCAAACGACCTGCTCCTAGAAGCCCAACCGAAGGGCTTGTGGGGCACCGGTCATGCAGATAATCGCTAACATCCCCCCTTCAGAAAGTTAGTGTCACAGTGTGTTTTGCGACACGACACTAACAGCTCTGATCATGCAAAATAGTTGTGGAAAGGGTAGAAGGAGAGGGATTCTGTATAGCACGTTTACCAGCAGAAGTAAAACAGGGATGACTTACGAAACATGGCCTATCTAAGCACATTCCAAACCGCAAAGCAGATAATAAAAAATGCACGGAGAGCTTCCCCTAGTTTCCAGTCGTGAGGATGACCACAGACCTTGTCACAGGTTAATCATCTAACCGCAATACGAACACAATACATATCGCACTTGTACATACCCCAGTGGGAATCAGGCAGCCCAGAGACTTCAGTGTGCAGTGAGCTGTCAGCTTCCTTGAGTTATTTCCCCCACGTGCGCTATGGGTGAGCAGGGGTACACAAACACACACACACACACACACACACACACACACACACACACACACACAAGACACACACACAGTGAGTGTTCTGCCATCCTTCACCTCTAACCACCTGTGGCTTTGGGAGAGGCCCCCAAAGATGATGATTTGTAACAGAGAAGCCTGTCAGCCCCTGCGTGAACTGCTTGTATTTGAGAGGTGAACGACGCCACAGACAAACTGGATGACCCACCCAACAGACACAAGGCCAGGACACGGTGCTGCCCAGACAGGAACAGGATTCCAGAAATGGTTACAACTGGAAACAGCCACCGTATTTACCTTGTCCTTCTCTGGGTCCTTCTTGGGCACGGTGCCACCTTTGTCCCCTTGAGCGCCACAGGTTTCTGAATTGGACCGAGGCCCTAGAAGAGACAGAGGTGGATTCAGACGGGTGTTGGCCACGCAAGATTCAAGCCAAAGCTCTACACCTGCCCCAGCCTGTTCTACTCTCCCACTCTCAGGTCCCTTCCAGATGCAGAGCGTTTCTCACAGGTCTCCGCTGACCTCTGTGGACAAAGGAGAGACCAGTCCCTCACCCTTGGGGATATGACCACTCCGCACAGTAGAGATGATTTCAGAACTAATCAATAACGCTGGACAACTGGGGCCTCCACACATGCAAGTGATGTAAAGACTGTGCTCCATTAAGCCCAGAGCCCAAAACATCATGTCTGTGCAGGGCACCTGGGCAATGCTTTTATGTCTGTCTATTGCACAATGTCACACTTCTTCTCAATGGCAGACCCCTGCTGCCCAGTTCTGTATGGTGAAACGAGACAGTCCACGAAATGGATGTCCACAGAAAGTTGAGGAATGTTCCTGTGTCCTCACTCAGGTTGATCCTTGCATTGCAAAGCCTCGTGGTACCTCCTCTACATCTTCTCCACCGACACATGTAGTCACACGATGAATACGCGCTACAACTCACATCATGCAATCCAGATCATCTTACCACATGGTGGCGGAACGAGGGGCAGGGGAGGCCCGCATGTCGACCAAGGTGGAGGAGGCTGAGGTGGCCCACAGCCAATGAAGCCTGGTAAAGTTTGGTCCATAGGGCAGGGCATGCAGGTGGGCCGAGGAAACCCTCTCACATCCGGACCCACCTGCAGACAGACAGGAAAATAGTTTGGTGAGACAGACAGAAGTTGTAACACCAAGAGATGAAACCCAAAGAAAGAGCTCTCAGCATCTGCCTCCTTCTCCAATACCACGTTCCAGCAGAGCCGCATCCGTGCTAGAGAACTTGACCCCTCCCCACTGCTGCCAACTATAACAAGGGGGGAGAGGGGAATGGATATTACAGGAATAACCTACTGTCACCAAACATCACTAACCATGTCTGCCAATGGTCACTAGCAAGAAGTAGCATCTTCAAAGATGAAAAAGGAGCATGGCAAACTAGTGAAGGCAGGACACTCCAGACACGGAGGCATCGGGATCCTGGACAACACTTCATCTTTCCTCCTCAACCACACAGAATATTTTGGTTTGTTAACAAGAGAGAGAATGTGATGAAACTGCCCTTTCTTCTCAGGAATCCGAGCCACTCGAGGTGAATCCTTTGCCTGCAAGCCCCTGACTGTCCCCACGCTGCCTCACTTCCTGACACAAGGGTCTTCTGCTCTCTGCAGTTTCTGGCCATGGCCACAAACACACTTGAGGAATTAGGGGCCTGTGATCTGACAGGGGAATTGGAAAAGTGTTTTCCAAAAGGAACGTGATACCAATAACCCTTCTATAACTCAGCAGCTGTGCTTATCTTAAAACACAGTCACTCGGACATTTCAGCACACTGAGTTCCAGAGTAATTTTGTCCAATAGGAAATTAAGATGGGAAGCATAAGTTAGGGAATCCACAAAACTGTATATGCTTTCCGATGGAAAACTCGAGAACGTGTGATGAGAGAAGAAACCTGCTCTCACTGTGACTTCGGACCAAACGACCTGCTCCTAGAAGCCCAACCGAAGGGCTTGTGGGGCACCGGTCATGCAGATAATCGCTAACATCCCCCCTTCAGAAAGTGTGTGTCACAGTGTGTTTTGCGACACGACACTAACAGCTCTGATCATGCAAAATAGTTGTGGAAAGGGTACAAGGAGAGGGATTCTGTATAGCACGTTTACCAGCAGAAGTAAAACAGGGATGACTTACGAAACATGGCCTATCTAAGCACATTCCAAACCGCAAAGCAGATAATAAAAAATGCACGGAGAGCTTCCCCTAGTTTCCAGTCGTGAGGATGACCACAGACCTTGTCACAGGTTAATCATCTAACCGCAATACGAACACAATACGTATCGCACCTGTACATACCCCAGTGGGAATCAGGCAGCCCAGAGACTTCAGTGTGCAGTGAGCTGTCAGCTTCCTTGAGTTATTTCCCCCACGTGCGCTATGGGTGAGCACGGGTACACAAACACACACACAGACACACACACACACACACGCACAAACACACACAAGACACACACACAGTGAGTGTTCTGCCATCCTTCACCTCTAACCACCTGTGGCTTTGGGAGAGGCCCCCAAAGATGATGATTTGTAACGGAGAAGCCTGTCAGCCCCTGCGTGAACTGCTTGTATTTGAGAGGTGAACGACGCCACAGACAAACTGGATGACCCACCCAACAGACACAAGGCCAGGACACGGTGCTGCCCAGACAGGAACAGGATTCCAGAAATGGTTACAACTGGAAACAGCCACCGTATTTACCTTGTCCTTCTCTGGGTCCTTCTTGGGCACGGTGCCACCTTTGTCCCCTTGAGCGCCACAGGTTTCTGAATTGGACCGAGGCCCTAGAAGAGACAGAGGTGGATTCAGACGGGTGTTGGCCACGCAAGATTCAAGCCAAAGCTCTACACCTGCCCCAGCCTGTTCTACTCTCCCACTCTCAGGTCCCTTCCAGATGCAGAGCGTTTCTCACAGGTCTCCGCTGACCTCTGTGGACAAAGGAGAGACCAGTCCCTCACCCTTGGGGATATGACCACTCCGCACAGTGGAGATGATTTCAGAACTAATCAATAACGCTGGACAACTGGGGCCTCCACACATGCAAGTGATGTAAAGACTGTGCTCCATTAAGCCCAGAGCCCAAAACATCATGTCTGTGCAGGGCACCTGGGCAATGCTTTTATGTCTGTCTATTGCACAATGTCACACTTCTTCTCAATGGCAGACCCCTGCTGCCCAGTTCTGTATGGTGAAACGAGACAGTCCACGAAATGGATGTCCACAGAAAGTTGAGGAATGTTCCTGTGTCCTCACTCAGGTTGATCCTTGCATTGCAAAGCCTCGTGGTACCTCCTCTACATCTTCTCCACCGACACATGTAGTCACACGATGAATACGCGCTACAACTCACATCATGCAATCCAGATCATCTTACCACATGGTGGCGGAACGAGGGGCAGGGGAGGCCCGCATGTCGACCAAGGTGGAGGAGGCTGAGGTGGCCCACAGCCAGTGAAGCCTGGTAAAGTTTGGTCCATAGGGCAGGGCATGCAGGTGGGCCGAGGAAACCCTCTCACATCCGGACCCACCTGCAGACAGACAGGAAAATAGTTTGGTGAGACAGACAGAAGTTGTAACACCAAGAGATGAAACCCAAAGAAAGAGCTCTCAGCATCTGCCTCCTTCTCCAATACCACGTTCCAGCAGAGCCGCATGCGTGCTAGAGAACTTGACCCCTCCCCACTGCTGCCAACTATAACAAGGGGGGAGAGGGGAATGGATATTACAGGAATAACCTACTGTCACCAAACATCACTAACCATGTCTGCCAATGGTCACTAGCAAGAAGTAGCATCTTCAAAGATGAAAAAGGAGCATGGCAAACTAGTGAAGGCAGGACACTCCAGACACGGAGGCATCGGGATCCTGGACAACACTTCATCTTTCCTCCTCAACCACACAGAATATTTTGGTTTGTTAACAAGAGAGAGAATGTGATGAAACTGCCCTTTCTTCTCAGGAATCCGAGCCACTCGAGGTGAATCCTTTGCCTGCAAGCCCCTGACTGTCCCCACGCTGCCTCACTTCCTGACACAAGGGTCTTCTGCTCTCTGCAGTTTCTGGCCATGGCCACAAACACACTTGAGGAATTAGGGGCCTGTGATCTGACAGGGGAATTGGAAAAGTGTTTTCCAAAAGGAACGTGATACCAATAACCCTTCTATAACTCAGCAGCTGTGCTTATCTTAAAACACAGTCACTCGGACATTTCAGCACACTGAGTTCCAGAGTAATTTTGTCCAATAGGAAATTCAGATGGGAAGCATAAGTTAGAGAATCCACAAAACTGTATATGCTTTCCGGTGGAAAACTCGAGAACGTGTGATGAGAGAAGAAACCTGCTCTCACTGTGACTTCGGACCAAACGACCTGCTCCTAGAAGCCCAACCGAAGGGCTTGTGGGGCACCGGTCATGCAGATAATCGCAAACATCCCCCCTTCAAAAGTGTGTGTCACAGTGTGTTTGGCGACACGACACTAACAGCTCTGATCATGCAAAATAGTTGTGGAAAGGGTACAAGGAGAGGGATTCTGTATAGCACGTTTACCAGCAGAAGTAAAACAGGGATGACTTACGAAACATGGCCTATCTAAGCACATTCCAAACCGCAAAGCAGATAATAAAAAATGCACGGAGAGCTTCCCCTAGTTTCCAGTCGTGAGGATGACCACAGACTTGTCACAGGTTAATCATCTAACCGCAATACGAACACAATAGGTATCGCACCTGTACATACCCCAGTGGGAATCAGGCAGCCCAGAGACTTCAGTGTGCAGTGAGCTGTCAGCTTCCTTGAGTTATTTCCCCCACGTGCGCTATGGGTGAGCAGGGGTACACAAACAAACACACACACACACACACACACACACACAAACACACACAAGACACACACACAGTGAGTGTTCTGCCATCCTTCACCTCTAACCACCTGTGGCTTTGGGAGAGGCCCCCAAAGATGATGATTTGTAACGGAGAAGCCTGTCAGCCCCTGCGTGAACTGCTTGTATTTGAGAGGTGAACGACGCCACAGACAAACTGGATGACCCACCCAACAGACACAAGGCCAGGACACGGTGCTGCCCAGACAGGAACAGGATTCCAGAAATGGTTACAACTGGAAACAGCCACCATATTTACCTTGTCCTTCTCTGGGTCCTTCTTGGGCACGGTGCCACCTTTGTCCCCTTGAGCGCCACAGGTTTCTGAATTGGACCGAGGCCCTAGAAGAGACAGAGGTGGATTCAGACGGGTGTTGGCCACGCAAGATTCAAGCCAAAGCTCTACACCTGCCCCAGCCTGTTCTACTCTCCCACTCTCAGGTCCCTTCCAGATGCAGAGCGTTTCTCACAGGTCTCCGCTGACCTCTGTGGACAAAGGAGAGACCAGTCCCTCACCCTTGGGGATATGACCACTCCGCACAGTGGAGATGATTTCAGAACTAATCAATAACGCTGGACAACTGGGGCCTCCACACATGCAGGTGATGTAAAGACTGTGCTCCATTAAACCCAGAGCCCAAAACATCATGTCTGTGCAGGGCACCTGGGCAATGCTTTTATGTCTGTCTATTGCACAATGTCACACTTCTTCTCAATGGCAGACCCCTGCTGCCCAGTTCTGTATGGTGAAACGAGACAGTCCACGAAATGGATGTCCACAGAAAGTTGAGGAATGTTCCTGTGTCCTCACTCAGGTTGATCCTTGCATTGCAAAGCCTCGTGGTACCTCCTCTACATCTTCTCCACCGACACATGTAGTCACACGATGAATACGCGCTACAACTCACATCATGCAATCCAGATCATCTTACCACATGGTGGCGGAACGAGGGGCAGGGGAGGCCCGCATGTCGACCAAGGTGGAGGAGGCTGAGGTGGCCCACAGCCAATGAAGCCTGGTAAAGTTTGGTCCATAGGGCAGGGCATGCAGGTGGGCCGAGGAAACCCTCTCACATCCGGACCCACCTGCAGACAGACAGGAAAATAGTTTGGTGAGACAGACAGAAGTTGTAACACCAAGAGATGAAACCCAGAGAAAGAGCTCTCAGCATCTGCCTCCTTCTCCAATACCACGTTCCAGCAGAGCCGCATCCGTGCTAGAGAACTTGACCCCTCCCCACTCCTGCCAACTATAACAACGGGGGAGAGGGGAATGGATATTACAGGAATAACCTACTGTCACCAAACATCACTAACCATGTCTGCCAATGGTCACTAGCAAGAAGTAGCATCTTCAAAGATGAAAAAGGAGCATGGCAAACTAGTGAAGGCAGGACACTCCAGACACGGAGGAATCGGGATCCTGGACAACACTTCATCTTTCCTCCTCAACCACACAGAATATTTTGGTTTGTTAGCAAGAGAGAGAATGTGATGAAACTGCCCTTTCTTCTCAGGAATCCGAGCCACTCGAGGTGAATCCTTTGCCTGCAAGCCCCTGACTGTCCCCACGCTGCCTCACTTCCTGACACAAGGGTCTTCTGCTCTCTGCAGTTTCTGGCCATGGCCACAAACACACTTGAGGAATTAGGGGCCTGTGATCTGACAGGGGAATTGGAAAAGTGTTTTCCAAAAGGAACGTAATACCAATAACCCTTCTATAACTCAGCAGCTGTGCTTATCTTAAAACACAGTCACTCGGACATTTCAGCACACTGAGTTCCAGAGTAATTTTGTCCAATAGGAAATTCAGATGGGAAGCATAAGTTAGAGAATCCACAAAACTGTATATGCTTTCCGATGGAAAACTCGAGAACGTGTGATGAGAGAAGAAACCTGCTCTCACTGTGACTTCGGACCAAACGACCTGCTCCTAGAAGCCCAACCGAAGGGCTTGTGGGGCACCGGTCATGCAGATAATCGCAAACATCCCCCCTTCAAAAGTGTGTGTCACAGTGTGTTTGGCGACACGACACTAACAGCTCTGATCATGCAAAATAGTTGTGGAAAGGGTACAAGGAGAGGGATTCTGTATAGCACGTTTACCAGCAGAAGTAAAACAGGGATGACTTACGAAACATGGCCTATCTAAGCACATTCCAAACCGCAAAGCAGATAATAAAAAATGCACGGAGAGCTTCCCCTAGTTTCCAGTCGTGAGGATGACCACAGACCTTGTCACAGGTTAATCATCTAACCGCAATACGAACACAATAGGTATCGCACCTGTACATACCCCAGTGGGAATCAGGCAGCCCAGAGACTTCAGTGTGCAGTGAGCTGTCAGCTTCCTTGAGTTATTTCCCCACGTGCGCTATGGGTGAGCAGGGGTACACAAACACACACACACACACACACACACACACAAACACACACAAGACACACACACAGTGAGTGTTCTGCCATCCTTCACCGCTAACCACCTGTGGCTTTGGGAGAGGCCCCCAAAGATGATGATTTGTAACGGAGAAGCCTGTCAGCCCCTGCGTGAACTGCTTGTATTTGAGAGGTGAACGACGCCACAGACAAACTGGATGACCCACCCAACAGACACAAGGCCAGGACACGGTGCTGCCCAGACAGGAACAGGATTCCAGAAATGGTTACAACTGGAAACAGCCACCGTATTTACCTTGTCCTTCTCTGGGTCCTTCTTGGGCACGGTGCCACCTTTGTCCCCTTGAGCGCCACAGGTTTCTGAATTGGACCGAGGCCCTAGAAGAGACAGAGGTGGATTCAGACGGGTGTTGGCCACGCAAGATTCAAGCCAAAGCTCTACACCTGCCCCAGCCTGTTCTACTCTCCCACTCTCAGGTCCCTTCCAGATGCAGAGCGTTTCTCACAGGTCTCCGCTGACCTCTGTGGACAAAGGAGAGACCAGTCCCTCACCCTTGGGGATATGACCACTCCGCACAGTGGAGATGATTTCAGAACTAATCAATAACGCTGGACAACTGGGGCCTCCACACATGCAAGTGATGTAAAGACTGTGCTCCATTAAGCCCAGAGCCCAAAACATCATGTCTGTGCAGGGCACCTGGGCAATGCTTTTATGTCTGTCTATTGCACAATGTCACACTTCTTCTCAATGGCAGACCCCTGCTGCCCAGTTCTGTATGGTGAAACGAGACAGTCCACGAAATGGATGTCCACAGAAAGTTGAGGAATGTTCCTGTGTCCTCACTCAGGTTGATCCTTGCATTGCAAAGCCTCGTGGTACCTCCTCTACATCTTCTCCACCGACACATGTAGTCACACGATGAATACGCGCTACAACTCACATCATACAATCCAGATCATCTTACCACATGGTGGCGGAACGAGGGGCAGGGGAGGCCCGCATGTCGACCAAGGTGGAGGAGGCTGAGGTGGCCCACAGCCAATGAAGCCTGGTAAAGTTTGGTCCATAGGGCAGGGCATGCAGGTGGGCTGAGGAAACCCTCTCACATCCGGACCCACCTGCAGACAGACAGGAAAATAGTTTGGTGAGACAGACAGAAGTTGTAACACCAAGAGATGAAACCCAGAGAAAGAGCTCTCAGCATCTGCCTCCTTCTCCAATACCACGTTCCAGCAGAGCCGCATCGGTGCTAGAGAACTTGACCCCTCCCCACTGCTGCCAACTATAACAAGGGGGGAGAGGGGAATGGATATTACAGGAATAACCTACTGTCACCAAACATCACTAACCATGTCTGCCAATGGTCACTAGCAAGAAGTAGCATCTTCAAAGATGAAAAAGGAGCATGGCAAACTAGTGAAGGCAGGACACTCCAGACACGGAGGCATCGGGATCCTGGACAACACTTCATCTTTCCTCCTCAACCACACAGAATATTTTGGTTTGTTAACAAGAGAGAGAATGTGATGAAACTGCCCTTTCTTCTCAGGAATCCGAGCCACTCGAGGTGAATCCTTTGCCTGCAAGCCCCTGACTGTCCCCACGCTGCCTCACTTCCTGACACAAGGGTCTTCTGCTCTCTGCAGTTTCTGGCCATGGCCACAAACACACTTGAGGAATTAGGGGCCTGTGATCTGACAGGGGAATTGGAAAAGTGTTTTCCAAAAGGAACGTGATACCAATAACCCTTCTATAACTCAGCAGCTGTGCTTATCTTAAAACACAGTCACTCGGACATTTCAGCACACTGAGTTCCAGAGTAATTTTGTCCAATAGGAAATTAAGATGGGAAGCATAAGTTAGGGAATCCACAAAACTGTATATGCTTTCCGATGGAAAACTCGAGAACGTGTGATGAGAGAAGAAACCTGCTCTCACTGTGACTTCGGACCAAACGACCTGCTCCTAGAAGCCCAACCGAAGGGCTTGTGGGGCACCGGTCATGCAGATAATCGCTAACATCCCCCCTTCAGAAAGTGTGTGTCACAGTGTGTTTTGCGACACGACACTAACAGCTCTGATCATGCAAAATAGTTGTGGAAAGGGTACAAGGAGAGGGATTCTGTATAGCACGTTTACCAGCAGAAGTAAAACAGGGATGACTTACGAAACATGGCCTATCTAAGCACATTCCAAACCGCAAAGCAGATAATAAAAAATGCACGGAGAGCTTCCCCTAGTTTCCAGTCGTGAGGATGACCACAGACCTTGTCACAGGTTAATCATCTAACCGCAATACGAACACAATACGTATCGCACCTGTACATACCCCAGTGGGAATCAGGCAGCCCAGAGACTTCAGTGTGCAGTGAGCTGTCAGCTTCCTTGAGTTATTTCCCCCACGTGCGCTATGGGTGAGCACGGGTACACAAACACACACACAGACACACACACACACACACGCACAAACACACACAAGACACACACACAGTGAGTGTTCTGCCATCCTTCACCTCTAACCACCTGTGGCTTTGGGAGAGGCCCCCAAAGATGATGATTTGTAACGGAGAAGCCTGTCAGCCCCTGCGTGAACTGCTTGTATTTGAGAGGTGAACGACGCCACAGACAAACTGGATGACCCACCCAACAGACACAAGGCCAGGACACGGTGCTGCCCAGACAGGAACAGGATTCCAGAAATGGTTACAACTGGAAACAGCCACCGTATTTACCTTGTCCTTCTCTGGGTCCTTCTTGGGCACGGTGCCACCTTTGTCCCCTTGAGCGCCACAGGTTTCTGAATTGGACCGAGGCCCTAGAAGAGACAGAGGTGGATTCAGACGGGTGTTGGCCACGCAAGATTCAAGCCAAAGCTCTACACCTGCCCCAGCCTGTTCTACTCTCCCACTCTCAGGTCCCTTCCAGATGCAGAGCGTTTCTCACAGGTCTCCGCTGACCTCTGTGGACAAAGGAGAGACCAGTCCCTCACCCTTGGGGATATGACCACTCCGCACAGTGGAGATGATTTCAGAACTAATCAATAACGCTGGACAACTGGGGCCTCCACACATGCAAGTGATGTAAAGACTGTGCTCCATTAAGCCCAGAGCCCAAAACATCATGTCTGTGCAGGGCACCTGGGCAATGCTTTTATGTCTGTCTATTGCACAATGTCACACTTCTTCTCAATGGCAGACCCCTGCTGCCCAGTTCTGTATGGTGAAACGAGACAGTCCACGAAATGGATGTCCACAGAAAGTTGAGGAATGTTCCTGTGTCCTCACTCAGGTTGATCCTTGCATTGCAAAGCCTCGTGGTACCTCCTCTACATCTTCTCCACCGACACATGTAGTCACACGATGAATACGCGCTACAACTCACATCATGCAATCCAGATCATCTTACCACATGGTGGCGGAACGAGGGGCAGGGGAGGCCCGCATGTCGACCAAGGTGGAGGAGGCTGAGGTGGCCCACAGCCAGTGAAGCCTGGTAAAGTTTGGTCCATAGGGCAGGGCATGCAGGTGGGCCGAGGAAACCCTCTCACATCCGGACCCACCTGCAGACAGACAGGAAAATAGTTTGGTGAGACAGACAGAAGTTGTAACACCAAGAGATGAAACCCAAAGAAAGAGCTCTCAGCATCTGCCTCCTTCTCCAATACCACGTTCCAGCAGAGCCGCATGCGTGCTAGAGAACTTGACCCCTCCCCACTGCTGCCAACTATAACAAGGGGGGAGAGGGGAATGGATATTACAGGAATAACCTACTGTCACCAAACATCACTAACCATGTCTGCCAATGGTCACTAGCAAGAAGTAGCATCTTCAAAGATGAAAAAGGAGCATGGCAAACTAGTGAAGGCAGGACACTCCAGACACGGAGGCATCGGGATCCTGGACAACACTTCATCTTTCCTCCTCAACCACACAGAATATTTTGGTTTGTTAACAAGAGAGAGAATGTGATGAAACTGCCCTTTCTTCTCAGGAATCCGAGCCACTCGAGGTGAATCCTTTGCCTGCAAGCCCCTGACTGTCCCCACGCTGCCTCACTTCCTGACACAAGGGTCTTCTGCTCTCTGCAGTTTCTGGCCATGGCCACAAACACACTTGAGGAATTAGGGGCCTGTGATCTGACAGGGGAATTGGAAAAGTGTTTTCCAAAAGGAACGTGATACCAATAACCCTTCTATAACTCAGCAGCTGTGCTTATCTTAAAACACAGTCACTCGGACATTTCAGCACACTGAGTTCCAGAGTAATTTTGTCCAATAGGAAATTCAGATGGGAAGCATAAGTTAGAGAATCCACAAAACTGTATATGCTTTCCGGTGGAAAACTCGAGAACGTGTGATGAGAGAAGAAACCTGCTCTCACTGTGACTTCGGACCAAACGACCTGCTCCTAGAAGCCCAACCGAAGGGCTTGTGGGGCACCGGTCATGCAGATAATCGCAAACATCCCCCCTTCAAAAGTGTGTGTCACAGTGTGTTTGGCGACACGACACTAACAGCTCTGATCATGCAAAATAGTTGTGGAAAGGGTACAAGGAGAGGGATTCTGTATAGCACGTTTACCAGCAGAAGTAAAACAGGGATGACTTACGAAACATGGCCTATCTAAGCACATTCCAAACCGCAAAGCAGATAATAAAAAATGCACGGAGAGCTTCCCCTAGTTTCCAGTCGTGAGGATGACCACAGACTTGTCACAGGTTAATCATCTAACCGCAATACGAACACAATAGGTATCGCACCTGTACATACCCCAGTGGGAATCAGGCAGCCCAGAGACTTCAGTGTGCAGTGAGCTGTCAGCTTCCTTGAGTTATTTCCCCCACGTGCGCTATGGGTGAGCAGGGGTACACAAACAAACACACACACACACACACACACACACACAAACACACACAAGACACACACACAGTGAGTGTTCTGCCATCCTTCACCTCTAACCACCTGTGGCTTTGGGAGAGGCCCCCAAAGATGATGATTTGTAACGGAGAAGCCTGTCAGCCCCTGCGTGAACTGCTTGTATTTGAGAGGTGAACGACGCCACAGACAAACTGGATGACCCACCCAACAGACACAAGGCCAGGACACGGTGCTGCCCAGACAGGAACAGGATTCCAGAAATGGTTACAACTGGAAACAGCCACCATATTTACCTTGTCCTTCTCTGGGTCCTTCTTGGGCACGGTGCCACCTTTGTCCCCTTGAGCGCCACAGGTTTCTGAATTGGACCGAGGCCCTAGAAGAGACAGAGGTGGATTCAGACGGGTGTTGGCCACGCAAGATTCAAGCCAAAGCTCTACACCTGCCCCAGCCTGTTCTACTCTCCCACTCTCAGGTCCCTTCCAGATGCAGAGCGTTTCTCACAGGTCTCCGCTGACCTCTGTGGACAAAGGAGAGACCAGTCCCTCACCCTTGGGGATATGACCACTCCGCACAGTGGAGATGATTTCAGAACTAATCAATAACGCTGGACAACTGGGGCCTCCACACATGCAGGTGATGTAAAGACTGTGCTCCATTAAACCCAGAGCCCAAAACATCATGTCTGTGCAGGGCACCTGGGCAATGCTTTTATGTCTGTCTATTGCACAATGTCACACTTCTTCTCAATGGCAGACCCCTGCTGCCCAGTTCTGTATGGTGAAACGAGACAGTCCACGAAATGGATGTCCACAGAAAGTTGAGGAATGTTCCTGTGTCCTCACTCAGGTTGATCCTTGCATTGCAAAGCCTCGTGGTACCTCCTCTACATCTTCTCCACCGACACATGTAGTCACACGATGAATACGCGCTACAACTCACATCATGCAATCCAGATCATCTTACCACATGGTGGCGGAACGAGGGGCAGGGGAGGCCCGCATGTCGACCAAGGTGGAGGAGGCTGAGGTGGCCCACAGCCAATGAAGCCTGGTAAAGTTTGGTCCATAGGGCAGGGCATGCAGGTGGGCCGAGGAAACCCTCTCACATCCGGACCCACCTGCAGACAGACAGGAAAATAGTTTGGTGAGACAGACAGAAGTTGTAACACCAAGAGATGAAACCCAGAGAAAGAGCTCTCAGCATCTGCCTCCTTCTCCAATACCACGTTCCAGCAGAGCCGCATCCGTGCTAGAGAACTTGACCCCTCCCCACTCCTGCCAACTATAACAACGGGGGAGAGGGGAATGGATATTACAGGAATAACCTACTGTCACCAAACATCACTAACCATGTCTGCCAATGGTCACTAGCAAGAAGTAGCATCTTCAAAGATGAAAAAGGAGCATGGCAAACTAGTGAAGGCAGGACACTCCAGACACGGAGGAATCGGGATCCTGGACAACACTTCATCTTTCCTCCTCAACCACACAGAATATTTTGGTTTGTTAGCAAGAGAGAGAATGTGATGAAACTGCCCTTTCTTCTCAGGAATCCGAGCCACTCGAGGTGAATCCTTTGCCTGCAAGCCCCTGACTGTCCCCACGCTGCCTCACTTCCTGACACAAGGGTCTTCTGCTCTCTGCAGTTTCTGGCCATGGCCACAAACACACTTGAGGAATTAGGGGCCTGTGATCTGACAGGGGAATTGGAAAAGTGTTTTCCAAAAGGAACGTAATACCAATAACCCTTCTATAACTCAGCAGCTGTGCTTATCTTAAAACACAGTCACTCGGACATTTCAGCACACTGAGTTCCAGAGTAATTTTGTCCAATAGGAAATTCAGATGGGAAGCATAAGTTAGAGAATCCACAAAACTGTATATGCTTTCCGATGGAAAACTCGAGAACGTGTGATGAGAGAAGAAACCTGCTCTCACTGTGACTTCGGACCAAACGACCTGCTCCTAGAAGCCCAACCGAAGGGCTTGTGGGGCACCGGTCATGCAGATAATCGCAAACATCCCCCCTTCAAAAGTGTGTGTCACAGTGTGTTTGGCGACACGACACTAACAGCTCTGATCATGCAAAATAGTTGTGGAAAGGGTACAAGGAGAGGGATTCTGTATAGCACGTTTACCAGCAGAAGTAAAACAGGGATGACTTACGAAACATGGCCTATCTAAGCACATTCCAAACCGCAAAGCAGATAATAAAAAATGCACGGAGAGCTTCCCCTAGTTTCCAGTCGTGAGGATGACCACAGACCTTGTCACAGGTTAATCATCTAACCGCAATACGAACACAATAGGTATCGCACCTGTACATACCCCAGTGGGAATCAGGCAGCCCAGAGACTTCAGTGTGCAGTGAGCTGTCAGCTTCCTTGAGTTATTTCCCCACGTGCGCTATGGGTGAGCAGGGGTACACAAACACACACACACACACACACACACACACAAACACACACAAGACACACACACAGTGAGTGTTCTGCCATCCTTCACCTCTAACCACCTGTGGCTTTGGGAGAGGCCCCCAAAGATGATGATTTGTAACGGAGAAGCCTGTCAGCCCCTGCGTGAACTGCTTGTATTTGAGAGGTGAACGACGCCACAGACAAACTGGATGACCCACCCAACAGACACAAGGCCAGGACACGGTGCTGCCCAGACAGGAACAGGATTCCAGAAATGGTTACAACTGGAAACAGCCACCGTATTTACCTTGTCCTTCTCTGGGTCCTTCTTGGGCACGGTGCCACCTTTGTCCCCTTGAGCGCCACAGGTTTCTGAATTGGACCGAGGCCCTAGAAGAGACAGAGGTGGATTCAGACGGGTGTTGGCCACGCAAGATTCAAGCCAAAGCTCTACACCTGCCCCAGCCTGTTCTACTCTCCCACTCTCAGGTCCCTTCCAGATGCAGAGCGTTTCTCACAGGTCTCCGCTGACCTCTGTGGACAAAGGAGAGACCAGTCCCTCACCCTTGGGGATATGACCACTCCGCACAGTGGAGATGATTTCAGAACTAATCAATAACGCTGGACAACTGGGGCCTCCACACATGCAGGTGATGTAAAGACTGTGCTCCATTAAACCCAGAGCCCAAAACATCATGTCTGTGCAGGGCACCTGGGCAATGCTTTTATGTCTGTCTATTGCACAATGTCACACTTCTTCTCAATGGCAGACCCCTGCTGCCCAGTTCTGTATGGTGAAACGAGACAGTCCACGAAATGGATGTCCACAGAAAGTTGAGGAATGTTCCTGTGTCCTCACTCAGGTTGATCCTTGCATTGCAAAGCCTCGTGGTACCTCCTCTACATCTTCTCCACCGACACATGTAGTCACACGATGAATACGCGCTACAACTCACATCATGCAATCCAGATCATCTTACCACATGGTGGCGGAACGAGGGGCAGGGGAGGCCCGCATGTCGACCAAGGTGGAGGAGGCTGAGGTGGCCCACAGCCAATGAAGCCTGGTAAAGTTTGGTCCATAGGGCAGGGCATGCAGGTGGGCCGAGGAAACCCTCTCACATCCGGACCCACCTGCAGACAGACAGGAAAATAGTTTGGTGAGACAGACAGAAGTTGTAACACCAAGAGATGAAACCCAGAGAAAGAGCTCTCAGCATCTGCCTCCTTCTCCAATACCACGTTCCAGCAGAGCCGCATCCGTGCTAGAGAACTTGACCCCTCCCCACTGCTGCCAACTATAACAAGGGGGGAGAGGGGAATGGATATTACAGGAATAACCTACTGTCACCAAACATCACTAACCATGTCTGCCAATGGTCACTAGCAAGAAGTAGCATCTTCAAAGATGAAAAAGGAGCATGGCAAACTAGTGAAGGCAGGACACTCCAGACACGGAGGCATCGGGATCCTGGACAACACTTCATCTTTCCTCCTCAACCACACAGAATATTTTGGTTTGTTAGCAAGAGAGAGAATGTGATGAAACTGCCCTTTCTTCTCAGGAATCCGAGCCACTCGAGGTGAATCCTTTGCCTTCAAGCCCCTGACTGTCCCCACGCTGCCTCACTTCCTGACACAAGGGTCTTCTGCTCTCTGCAGTTTCTGGCCATGGCCACAAACACACTTGAGGAATTAGGGGCCTGTGATCTGACAGGGGAATTGGAAAAGTGTTTTCCAAAAGGAACGTAATACCAATAACCCTTCTATAACTCAGCAGCTGTGCTTATCTTAAAACACAGTCACTCGGACATTTCAGCACACTGAGTTCCAGAGTAATTTTGTCCAATAGGAAATTCAGATGGGAAGCATAAGTTAGAGAATCCACAAAACTGTATATGCTTTCCGATGGAAAACTCGAGAACGTGTGATGAGAGAAGAAACCTGCTCTCACTGTGACTTCGGACCAAACGACCTGCTCCTAGAAGCCCAACCGAAGGGCTTGTGGGGCACCGGTCATGCAGATAATCGCAAACATCCCCCCTTCAAAAGTGTGTGTCACAGTGTGTTTGGCGACACGACACTAACAGCTCTGATCATGCAAAATAGTTGTGGAAAGGGTACAAGGAGAGGGATTCTGTATAGCACGTTTACCAGCAGAAGTAAAACAGGGATGACTTACGAAACATGGCCTATCTAAGCACATTCCAAACCGCAAAGCAGATAATAAAAAATGCACGGAGAGCTTCCCCTAGTTTCCAGTCGTGAGGATGACCACAGACCTTGTCACAGGTTAATCATCTAACCGCAATACGAACACAATAGGTATCGCACCTGTACATACCCCAGTGGGAATCAGGCAGCCCAGAGACTTCAGTGTGCAGTGAGCTGTCAGCTTCCTTGAGTTATTTCCCCCACGTGCGCTATGGGTGAGCAGGGGTACACAAACACACACACACACACACACACACACACACACAAACACACACAAGACACACACACAGTGAGTGTTCTGCCATCCTTCACCGCTAACCACCTGTGGCTTTGGGAGAGGCCCCCAAAGATGATGATTTGTAACGGAGAAGCCTGTCAGCCCCTGCGTGAACTGCTTGTATTTGAGAGGTGAACGACGCCACAGACAAACTGGATGACCCACCCAACAGACACAAGGCCAGGACACGGTGCTGCCCAGACAGGAACAGGATTCCAGAAATGGTTACAACTGGAAACAGCCACCGTATTTACCTTGTCCTTCTCTGGGTCCTTCTTGGGCACGGTGCCACCTTTGTCCCCTTGAGCGCCACAGGTTTCTGAATTGGACCGAGGCCCTAGAAGAGACAGAGGTGGATTCAGACGGGTGTTGGCCACGCAAGATTCAAGCCAAAGCTCTACACCTGCCCCAGCCTGTTCTACTCTCCCACTCTCAGGTCCCTTCCAGATGCAGAGCATTTCTCACAGGTCTCCGCTGACCTCTGTGGACAAAGGAGAGACCAGTCCCTCACCCTTGGGGATATGACCACTCCGCACAGTAGAGATGATTTCAGAACTAATCAATAACGCTGGACAACTGGGGCCTCCACACATGCAAGTGATGTAAAGACTGTGCTCCATTAAGCCCAGAGCCCAAAACATCATGTCTGTGCAGGGCACCTGGGCAATGCTTTTATGTCTGTCTATTGCACAATGTCACACTTCTTCTCAATGGCAGACCCCTGCTGCCCAGTTCTGTATGGTGAAACGAGACAGTCCACGAAATGGATGTCCACAGAAAGTTGAGGAATGTTCCTGTGTCCTCACTCAGGTTGATCCTTGCATTGCAAAGCCTCGTGGTACCTCCTCTACATCTTCTCCACCGACACATGTAGTCACACGATGAATACGCGCTACAACTCACATCATGCAATCCAGATCATCTTACCACATGGTGGCGGAACGAGGGGCAGGGGAGGCCCGCATGTCGACCAAGGTGGAGGAGGCTGAGGTGGCCCACAGCCAATGAAGCCTGGTAAAGTTTGGTCCATAGGGCAGGGCATGCAGGTGGGCCGAGGAAACCCTCTCACATCCGGACCCACCTGCAGACAGACAGGAAAATAGTTTGGTGAGACAGACAGAAGTTGTAACACCAAGAGATGAAACCCAGAGAAAGAGCTCTCAGCATCTGCCTCCTTCTCCAATACCACGTTCCAGCAGAGCCGCATCCGTGCTAGAGAACTTGACCCCTCCCCACTGCTGCCAACTATAACAAGGGGGGAGAGGGGAATGGATATTACAGGAATAACCTACTGTCACCAAACATCACTAACCATGTCTGCCAATGGTCACTAGCAAGAAGTAGCATCTTCAAAGATGAAAAAGGAGCATGGCAAACTAGTGAAGGCAGGACACTCCAGACACGGAGGCATCGGGATCCTGGACAACACTTCATCTTTCCTCCTCAACCACACAGAATATTTTGGTTTGTTAACAAGAGAGAGAATGTGATGAAACTGCCCTTTCTTCTCAGGAATCCGAGCCACTCGAGGTGAATCCTTTGCCTGCAAGCCCCTGACTGTCCCCACGCTGCCTCACTTCCTGACACAAGGGTCTTCTGCTCTCTGCAGTTTCTGGCCATGGCCACAAACACACTTGAGGAATTAGGGGCCTGTGATCTGACAGGGGAATTGGAAAAGTGTTTTCCAAAAGGAACGTGATACCAATAACCCTTCTATAACTCAGCAGCTGTGCTTATCTTAAAACACAGTCACTCGGACATTTCAGCACACTGAGTTCCAGAGTAATTTTGTCCAATAGGAAATTAAGATGGGAAGCATAAGTTAGGGAATCCACAAAACTGTATATGCTTTCCGATGGAAAACTCGAGAACGTGTGATGAGAGAAGAAACCTGCTCTCACTGTGACTTCGGACCAAACGACCTGCTCCTAGAAGCCCAACCGAAGGGCTTGTGGGGCACCGGTCATGCAGATAATCGCTAACATCCCCCCTTCAGAAAGTGTGTGTCACAGTGTGTTTTGCGACACGACACTAACAGCTCTGATCATGCAAAATAGTTGTGGAAAGGGTACAAGGAGAGGGATTCTGTATAGCACGTTTACCAGCAGAAGTAAAACAGGGATGACTTACGAAACATGGCCTATCTAAGCACATTCCAAACCGCAAAGCAGATAATAAAAAATGCACGGAGAGCTTCCCCTAGTTTCCAGTCGTGAGGATGACCACAGACCTTGTCACAGGTTAATCATCTAACCGCAATACGAACACAATAGGTATCGCACCTGTACATACCCCAGTGGGAATCAGGCAGCCCAGAGACTTCAGTGTGCAGTGAGCTGTCAGCTTCCTTGAGTTATTTCCCCCACGTGCGCTATGGGTGAGCACGGGTACACAAACACACACACAGACACACACACACACACACGCACAAACACACACAAGACACACACACAGTGAGTGTTCTGCCATCCTTCACCTCTAACCACCTGTGGCTTTGGGAGAGGCCCCCAAAGATGATGATTTGTAACGGAGAAGCCTGTCAGCCCCTGCGTGAACTGCTTGTATTTGAGAGGTGAACGACGCCACAGACAAACTGGATGACCCACCCAACAGACACAAGGCCAGGACACGGTGCTGCCCAGACAGGAACAGGATTCCAGAAATGGTTACAACTGGAAACAGCCACCGTATTTACCTTGTCCTTCTCTGGGTCCTTCTTGGGCACGGTGCCACCTTTGTCCCCTTGAGCGCCACAGGTTTCTGAATTGGACCGAGGCCCTAGAAGAGACAGAGGTGGATTCAGACGGGTGTTGGCCACGCAAGATTCAAGCCAAAGCTCTACACCTGCCCCAGCCAGTTCTACTCTCCCACTCTCAGGTCCCTTCCAGATGCAGAGCGTTTCTCACAGGTCTCCGCTGACCTCTGTGGACAAAGGAGAGACCAGTCCCTCACCCTTGGGGATATGACCACTCCGCACAGTGGAGATGATTTCAGAACTAATCAATAACGCTGGACAACTGGGGCCTCCCCACATGCAGGTGATGTAAAGACTGTGCTCCATTAAGCCCAGAGCCCAAAACATCATGTCTGTGCAGGGCGCCTGGGCAATGCTTTTATGTCTGTCTATTGCACAATGTCACACTTCTTCTCAATGGCAGACCCCTGCTGCCCAGTTCTGTATGGTGAAACGAGACAGTCCACGAAATGGATGTCCACAGAAAGTTGAGGAATGTTCCTGTGTCCTCACTCAGGTTGATCCTTGCATTGCAAAGCCCCGTGGTACCTCCTCTACATCTTCTCCGCCGACACATGTAGTCACACGATGAATACGCGCTACAACTCACATCATGCAATCCAGATCATCTTACCACATGGTGGCGGAACGAGGGGCAGGGGAGGCCCGCATGTCGACCAAGGTGGAGGAGGCTGAGGTGGCCCACAGCCAATAAAGCCTGGTAAAGTTTGGTCCATAGGGCAGGGCATGCAGGTGGGCCGAGGAAACCCTCTCACATCCGGACCCACCTGCAGACAGACAGGAAAATAGTTTGGTGAGACAGACAGAAGTTGTAACACCAAGAGATGAAACCCAGAGAAAGAGCTCTCAGCATCTGCCTCCTTCTCCAATACCACGTTCCAGCAGAGCCGCATCCGTGCTAGAGAACTTGACCCCTCCCCACTCCTGCCAACTATAACAACGGGGGAGAGGGGAATGGATATTACAGGAATAACCTACTGTCACCAAACATCACTAACCATGTCTGCCAATGGTCACTAGCAAGAAGTAGCATCTTCAAAGATGAAAAAGGAGCATGGCAAACTAGTGAAGGCAGGACACTCCAGACACGGAGGCATCGGGATCCTGGACAACACTTCATCTTTCCTCCTCAACCACACAGAATATTTTGGTTTGTTAACAAGAGAGGGAATGTGATGAAACTGCCCTTTCTTCTCAGGAATCCGAGCCACTCGGGGTGAATCCTTTGCCTGCAAGCCCCTGACTGTCCCCACGCTGCCTCACTTCCTGACACAAGGGTCTTCTGCTCTCTGCAGTTTCTGGCCATGGCCACAAACACACTTGAGGAATTAGGGGCCTGTGATCTGACAGGGGAATTGGAAAAGTGTTTTCCAAAAGGAACGTGATACCAATAACCCTTCTATAACTCAGCAGCTGTGCTTATCTTAAAACACAGTCACTCGGACATTTCAGCACACTGAGTTCCAGAGTAATTTTGTCCAATAGGAAATTCAGATGGGAAGCATAAGTTAGAGAATCCACAAAACTGTATATGCTTTCCGATGGAAAACTCGAGAACGTGTGATGAGAGAAGAAACCTGCTCTCACTGTGACTTCGGACCAAACGACCTGCTCCTAGAAGCCCAACCGAAGGGCTTGTGGGGCACCGGTCATGCAGATAATCGCAAACATCCCCCCTTCAAAAGTGTGTGTCACAGTGTGTTTGGCGACACGACACTAACAGCTCTGATCATGCAAAATAGTTGTGGAAAGGGTACAAGGAGAGGGATTCTGTATAGCACGTTTACCAGCAGAAGTAAAACAGGGATGACTTACGAAACATGGCCTATCTAAGCACATTCCAAACCGCAAAGCAGATAATAAAAAATGCACGGAGAGCTTCCCCTAGTTTCCAGTCGTGAGGATGACCACAGACCTTGTCACAGGTTAATCATCTAACCGCAATACGAACACAATAGGTATCGCACCTGTACATACCCCAGTGGGAATCAGGCAGCCCAGAGACTTCAGTGTGCAGTGAGCTGTCAGCTTCCTTGAGTTATTTCCCCCACGTGCGCTATGGGTGAGCAGGGGTACACAAACACACACACACACACACACACACAAACACACACAAGACACACACACAGTGAGTGTTCTGCCATCCTTCACCTCTAACCACCTGTGGCTTTGGGAGAGGCCCCCAAAGATGATGATTTGTAACGGAGAAGCCTGTCAGCCCCTGCGTGAACTGCTTGTATTTGAGAGGTGAACGACGCCACAGACAAACTGGATGACCCACCCAACAGACACAAGGCCAGGACACGGTGCTGCCCAGACAGGAACAGGATTCCAGAAATGGTTACAACTGGAAACAGCCACCGTATTTACCTTGTCCTTCTCTGGGTCCTTCTTGGGCACGGTGCCACCTTTGTCCCCTTGAGCGCCACAGGTTTCTGAATTGGACCGAGGCCCTAGAAGAGACAGAGGTGGATTCAGATGGGTGTTGGCCACGCAAGATTCAAGCCAAAGCTCTACACCTGCCCCAGCCTGTTCTACTCTCCCACTCTCAGGTCCCTTCCAGATGCAGAGCGTTTCTCACAGGTCTCCGCTGACCTCTGTGGACAAAGGAGAGACCAGTCCCTCACCCTTGGGGATATGACCACTCCACACAGTAGAGATGATTTCAGAACTAATCAATAACGCTGGACAACTGGGGCCTCCACACATGCAAGTGATGTAAAGACTGTGCTCCATTAAGCCCAGAGCCCAAAACATCATGTCTGTGCAGGGCACCTGGGCAATGCTTTTATGTCTGTCTATTGCACAATGTCACACTTCTTCTCAATGGCAGACCCCTGCTGCCCAGTTCTGTATGGTGAAACGAGACAGTCCACGAAATGGATGTCCACAGAAAGTTGAGGAATGTTCCTGTGTCCTCACTCAGGTTGATCCTTGCATTGCAAAGCCTCGTGGTACCTCCTCTACATCTTCTCCACCGACACATGTAGTCACACGATGAATACGCGCTACAACTCACATCATGCAATCCAGATCATCTTACCACATGGTGGCGGAACGAGGGGCAGGGGAGGCCCGCATGTCGACCAAGGTGGAGGAGGCTGAGGTGGCCCACAGCCAATGAAGCCTGGTAAAGTTTGGTCCATAGGGCAGGGCATGCAGGTGGGCCGAGGAAACCCTCTCACATCCGGACCCACCTGCAGACAGACAGGAAAATAGTTTGGTGAGACAGACAGAAGTTGTAACACCAAGAGATGAAACCCAGAGAAAGAGCTCTCAGCATCTGCCTCCTTCTCCAATACCACGTTCCAGCAGAGCCGCATCCGTGCTAGAGAACTTGACCCCTCCCCACTGCTGCCAACTATAACAAGGGGGGAGAGGGGAATGGATATTACAGGAATAACCTACTGTCACCAAACATCACTAACCATGTCTGCCAATGGTCACTAGCAAGAAGTAGCATCTTCAAAGATGAAAAAGGAGCATGGCAAACTAGTGAAGGCAGGACACTCCAGACACGGAGGCATCGGGATCCTGGACAACACTTCATCTTTCCTCCTCAACCACACAGAATATTTTGGCTTGTTAACAAGAGAGAGAATGTGATGAAACTGCCCTTTCTTCTCAGGAATCCGAGCCACTCGAGGTGAATCCTTTGCCTGCAAGCCCCTGACTGTCCCCACGCTGCCTCACTTCCTGACACAAGGGTCTTCTGCTCTCTGCAGTTTCTGGCCATGGCCACAAACACACTTGAGGAATTAGGGGCCTGTGATCTGACAGGGGAATTGGAAAAGTGTTTTCCAAAAGGAACGTGATACCAATAACCCTTCTATAACTCAGCAGCTGTGCTTATCTTAAAACACAGTCACTCGGACATTTCAGCACACTGAGTTCCAGAGTAATTTAGTCCAATAGGAAATTAAGATGGGAAGCATAAGTTAGAGAATCCACAAAACTGTATATGCTTTCCGGTGGAAAACTCGAGAACGTGTGATGAGAGAAGAAACCTGCTCTCACTGTGACTTCGGACCAAACGACCTGCTCCTAGAAGCCCAACCGAAGGGCTTGTGGGGCACCGGTCATGCAGATAATCGCAAACATCCCCCCTTCAAAAGTGTGTGTCACAGTGTGTTTGGCGACACGACACTAACAGCTCTGATCATGCAAAATAGTTGTGGAAAGGGTACAAGGAGAGGGATTCTGTATAGCACGTTTACCAGCAGAAGTAAAACAGGGATGACTTACGAAACATGGCCTATCTAAGCACATTCCAAACCGCAAAGCAGATAATAAAAAATGCACGGAGAGCTTCCCCTAGTTTCCAGTCGTGAGGATGACCACAGACCTTGTCACAGGTTAATCATCTAACCGCAATACGAACACAATAGGTATCGCACCTGTACATACCCCAGTGGGAATCAGGCAGCCCAGAGACTTCAGTGTGCAGTAAGCTGTCAGCTTCCTTGAGTTATTTCCCCCACGTGCGCTATGGGTGAGCAGGGGTACACAAACACACACACACACACACACACACAAACACACACAAGACACACACACAGTGAGTGTTCTGCCATCCTTCACCGCTAACCACCTGTGGCTTTGGGAGAGGCCCCCAAAGATGATGATTTGTAACGGAGAAGCCTGTCAGCCCCTGCGTGAACTGCTTGTATTTGAGAGGTGAACGACGCCACAGACAAACTGGATGACCCACCCAACAGACACAAGGCCAGGACACGGTGCTGCCCAGACAGGAACAGGATTCCAGAAATGGTTACAACTGGAAACAGCCACCGTATTTACCTTGTCCTTCTCTGGGTCCTTCTTGGGCACGGTGCCACCTTTGTCCCCTTGAGCGCCACAGGTTTCTGAATTGGACCGAGGCCCTAGAAGAGACAGAGGTGGATTCAGACGGGTGTTGGCCACGCAAGATTCAAGCCAAAGCTCTACACCTGCCCCAGCCTGTTCTACTCTCCCACTCTCAGGTCCCTTCCAGATGCAGAGCGTTTCTCACAGGTCTCCGCTGACCTCTGTGGACAAAGGAGAGACCAGTCCCTCACCCTTGGGGATATGACCACTCCGCACAGTGGAGATGATTTCAGAACTAATCAATAACGCTGGACAACTGGGGCCTCCACACATGCAGGTGATGTAAAGACTGTGCTCCATTAAACCCAGAGCCCAAAACATCATGTCTGTGCAGGGCACCTGGGCAATGCTTTTATGTCTGTCTATTGCACAATGTCACACTTCTTCTCAATGGCAGACCCCTGCTGCCCAGTTCTGTATGGTGAAACGAGACAGTCCACGAAATGGATGTCCACAGAAAGTTGAGGAATGCTCCTGTGTCCTCACTCAGGTTGATCCTTGCATTGCAAAGCCTCGTGGTACCTCCTCTACATCTTCTCCACCGACACATGTAGTCACACGATGAATACGCGCTACAACTCACATCATGCAATCCAGATCATCTTACCACATGGTGGCGGAACGAGGGGCAGGGGAGGCCCGCATGTCGACCAAGGTGGAGGAGGCTGAGGTGGCCCACAGCCAATGAAGCCTGGTAAAGTTTGGTCCATAGGGCAGGGCATGCAGGTGGGCCGAGGAAACCCTCTCACATCCGGACCCACCTGCAGACAGACAGGAAAATAGTTTGGTGAGACAGACAGAAGTTGTAACACCAAGAGATGAAACCCAGAGAAAGAGCTCTCAGCATCTGCCTCCTTCTCCAATACCACGTTCCAGCAGAGCCGCATCCGTGCTAGAGAACTTGACCCCTCCCCACTGCTGCCAACTATAACAAGGGGGGAGAGGGGAATGGATATTACAGGAATAACCTACTGTCACCAAACATCACTAACCATGTCTGCCAATGGTCACTAGCAAGAAGTAGCATCTTCAAAGATGAAAAAGGAGCATGGCAAACTAGTGAAGGCAGGACACTCCAGACACGGAGGCATCGGGATCCTGGACAACACTTCATCTTTCCTCCTCAACCACACAGAATATTTTGGTTTGTTAACAAGAGAGAGAATGTGATGAAACTGCCCTTTCTTCTCAGGAATCCGAGCCACTCGAGGTGAATCCTTTGCCTGCAAGCCCCTGACTGTCCCCACGCTGCCTCACTTCCTGACACAAGGGTCTTCTGCTCTCTGCAGTTTCTGGCCATGGCCACAAACACACTTGAGGAATTAGGGGCCTGTGATCTGACAGGGGAATTGGAAAAGTGTTTTCCAAAAGGAACGTGATACCAATAACCCTTCTATAACTCAGCAGCTGTGCTTATCTTAAAACACAGTCACTCGGACATTTCAGCACACTGAGTTCCAGAGTAATTTTGTCCAATAGGAAATTAAGATGGGAAGCATAAGTTAGAGAATCCACAAAACTGTATATGCTTTCCGATGGAAAACTCGAGAACGTGTGATGAGAGAAGAAACCTGCTCTCACTGTGACTTCGGACCAAACGACCTGCTCCTAGAAGCCCAACCGAAGGGCTTGTGGGGCACCGGTCATGCAGATCATCGCAAACATCCCCCCTTCAAAAGTGTGTGTCACAGTGTGTTTGGCGACACGACACTAACAGCTCTGATCATGCAAAATAGTTGTGGAAAGGGTACAAGGAGAGGGATTCTGTATAGCACGTTTACCAGCAGAAGTAAAACAGGGATGACTTACGAAACATGGCCTATCTAAGCACATTCCAAACCGCAAAGCAGATAATAAAAAATGCACGGAGAGCTTCCCCTAGTTTCCAGTCGTGAGGATGACCACAGACCTTGTCACAGGTTAATCATCTAACCGCAATACGAACACAATAGGTATCGCACCTGTACATACCCCAGTGGGAATCAGGCAGCCCAGAGACTTCAGTGTGCAGTGAGCTGTCAGCTTCCTTGAGTTATTTCCCCCACGTGCGCTATGGGTGAGCAGGGGTACACAAACACACACACACACACACACACACAAACACACACAAGACACACACACAGTGAGTGTTCTGCCATCCTTCACCGCTAACCACCTGTGGCTTTGGGAGAGGCCCCCAAAGATGATGATTTGTAACGGAGAAGCCTGTCAGCCCCTGCGTGAACTGCTTGTATTTGAGAGGTGAACGACGCCACAGACAAACTGGATGACCCACCCAACAGACACAAGGCCAGGACACGGTGCTGCCCAGACAGGAACAGGATTCCAGAAATGGTTACAACTGGAAACAGCCACCGTATTTACCTTGTCCTTCTCTGGGTCCTTCTTGGGCACGGTGCCACCTTTGTCCCCTTGAGCGCCACAGGTTTCTGAATTGGACCGAGGCCCTAGAAGAGACAGAGGTGGATTCAGACGGGTGTTGGCCACGCAAGATTCAAGCCAAAGCTCTACACCTGCCCCAGCCTGTTCTACTCTCCCACTCTCAGGTCCCTTCCAGATGCAGAGCGTTTCTCACAGGTCTCCGCTGACCTCTGTGGACAAAGGAGAGACCAGTCCCTCACCCTTGGGGATATGACCACTCCGCACAGTGGAGATGATTTCAGAACTAATCAATAACGCTGGACAACTGGGGCCTCCACACATGCAGGTGATGTAAAGACTGTGCTCCATTAAGCCCAGAGCCCAAAACATCATGTCTGTGCAGGGCGCCTGGGCAATGCTTTTATGTCTGTCTATTGCACAATGTCACACTTCTTCTCAATGGCAGACCCCTGCTGCCCAGTTCTGTATGGTGAAACGAGACAGTCCACGAAATGGATGTCCACAGAAAGTTGAGGAATGTTCCTGTGTCCTCACTCAGGTTGATCCTTGCATTGCAAAGCCTCGTGGTACCTCCTCTACATCTTCTCCACCGACACATGTAGTCACACGATGAATACGCGCTACAACTCACATCATGCAATCCAGATCATCTTACCACATGGTGGCGGAACGAGGGGCAGGGGAGGCCCGCATGTCGACCAAGGTGGAGGAGGCTGAGGTGGCCCACAGCCAATGAAGCCTGGTAAAGTTTGGTCCATAGGGCAGGGCATGCAGGTGGGCCGAGGAAACCCTCTCACATCCGGACCCACCTGCAGACAGACAGGAAAATAGTTTGGTGAGACAGACAGAAGTTGTAACACCAAGAGATGAAACCCAGAGAAAGAGCTCTCAGCATCTGCCTCCTTCTCCAATACCACGTTCCAGCAGAGCCGCATCCGTGCTAGAGAACTTGACCCCTCCCCACTGCTGCCAACTATAACAAGGGGGGAGAGGGGAATGGATATTACAGGAATAACCTACTGTCACCAAACATCACTAACCATGTCTGCCAATGGTCACTAGCAAGAAGTAGCATCTTCAAAGATGAAAAAGGAGCATGGCAAACTAGTGAAGGCAGGACACTCCAGACACGGAGGCATCGGGATCCTGGACAACACTTCATCTTTCCTCCTCAACCACACAGAATATTTTGGCTTGTTAACAAGAGAGAGAATGTGATGAAACTGCCCTTTCTTCTCAGGAATCCGAGCCACTCGAGGTGAATCCTTTGCCTGCAAGCCCCTGACTGTCCCCACGCTGCCTCACTTCCTGACACAAGGGTCTTCTGCTCTCTGCAGTTTCTGGCCATGGCCACAAACACACTTGAGGAATTAGGGGCCTGTGATCTGACAGGGGAATTGGAAAAGTGTTTTCCAAAAGGAACGTGATACCAATAACCCTTCTATAACTCAGCAGCTGTGCTTATCTTAAAACACAGTCACTCGGACATTTCAGCACACTGAGTTCCAGAGTAATTTTGTCCAATAGGAAATTCAGATGGGAAGCATAAGTTAGAGAATCCACAAAACTGTATATGCTTTCCGATGGAAAACTCGAGAACGTGTGATGAGAGAAGAAACCTGCTCTCACTGTGACTTCGGACCAAACGACCTGCTCCTAGAAGCCCAACCGAAGGGCTTGTGGGGCACCGGTCATGCAGATCATCGCAAACATCCCCCCTTCAAAAGTGTGTGTCACAGTGTGTTTGGCGACACGACACTAACAGCTCTGATCATGCAAAATAGTTGTGGAAAGGGTACAAGGAGAGGGATTCTGTATAGCACGTTTACCAGCAGAAGTAAAACAGGGATGACTTACGAAACATGGCCTATCTAAGCACATTCCAAACCGCAAAGCAGATAATAAAAAATGCACGGAGAGCTTCCCCTAGTTTCCAGTCGTGAGGATGACCACAGACCTTGTCACAGGTTAATCATCTAACCGCAATACGAACACAATAGGTATCGCACCTGTACATACCCCAGTGGGAATCAGGCAGCCCAGAGACTTCAGTGTGCAGTGAGCTGTCAGCTTCCTTGAGTTATTTCCCCCACGTGCGCTATGGGTGAGCAGGGGTACACAAACACACACACACACACACACACACAAACACACACAAGACACACACACAGTGAGTGTTCTGCCATCCTTCACCGCTAACCACCTGTGGCTTTGGGAGAGGCCCCCAAAGATGATGATTTGTAACGGAGAAGCCTGTCAGCCCCTGCGTGAACTGCTTGTATTTGAGAGGTGAACGACGCCACAGACAAACTGGATGACCCACCCAACAGACACAAGGCCAGGACACGGTGCTGCCCAGACAGGAACAGGATTCCAGAAATGGTTACAACTGGAAACAGCCACCGTATTTACCTTGTCCTTCTCTGGGTCCTTCTTGGGCACGGTGCCACCTTTGTCCCCTTGAGCGCCACAGGTTTCTGAATTGGACCGAGGCCCTAGAAGAGACAGAGGTGGATTCAGACGGGTGTTGGCCACGCAAGATTCAAGCCAAAGCTCTACACCTGCCCCAGCCTGTTCTACTCTCCCACTCTCAGGTCCCTTCCAGATGCAGAGCGTTTCTCACAGGTCTCCGCTGACCTCTGTGGACAAAGGAGAGACCAGTCCCTCACCCTTGGGGATATGACCACTCCGCACAGTGGAGATGATTTCAGAACTAATCAATAACGCTGGACAACTGGGGCCTCCACACATGCAGGTGATGTAAAGACTGTGCTCCATTAAGCCCAGAGCCCAAAACATCATGTCTGTGCAGGGCGCCTGGGCAATGCTTTTATGTCTGTCTATTGCACAATGTCACACTTCTTCTCAATGGCAGACCCCTGCTGCCCAGTTCTGTATGGTGAAACGAGACAGTCCACGAAATGGATGTCCACAGAAAGTTGAGGAATGTTCCTGTGTCCTCACTCAGGTTGATCCTTGCATTGCAAAGCCTCGTGGTACCTCCTCTACATCTTCTCCACCGACACATGTAGTCACACGATGAATACGCGCTACAACTCACATCATGCAATCCAGATCATCTTACCACATGGTGGCGGAACGAGGGGCAGGGGAGGCCCGCATGTCGACCAAGGTGGAGGAGGCTGAGGTGGCCCACAGCCAATGAAGCCTGGTAAAGTTTGGTCCATAGGGCAGGGCATGCAGGTGGGCCGAGGAAACCCTCTCACATCCGGACCCACCTGCAGACAGACAGGAAAATAGTTTGGTGAGACAGACAGAAGTTGTAACACCAAGAGATGAAACCCAGAGAAAGAGCTCTCAGCATCTGCCTCCTTCTCCAATACCACGTTCCAGCAGAGCCGCATCCGTGCTAGAGAACTTGACCCCTCCCCACTGCTGCCAACTATAACAAGGGGGGAGAGGGGAATGGATATTACAGGAATAACCTACTGTCACCAAACATCACTAACCATGTCTGCCAATGGTCACTAGCAAGAAGTAGCATCTTCAAAGATGAAAAAGGAGCATGGCAAACTAGTGAAGGCAGGACACTCCAGACACGGAGGCATCGGGATCCTGGACAACACTTCATCTTTCCTCCTCAACCACACAGAATATTTTGGTTTGTTAACAAGAGAGAGAATGTGATGAAACTGCCCTTTCTTCTCAGGAATCCGAGCCACTCGAGGTGAATCCTTTGCCTGCAAGCCCCTGACTGTCCCCACGCTGCCTCACTTCCTGACACAAGGGTCTTCTGCTCTCTGCAGTTTCTGGCCATGGCCACAAACACACTTGAGGAATTAGGGGCCTGTGATCTGACAGGGGAATTGGAAAAGTGTTTTCCAAAAGGAACGTGATACCAATAACCCTTCTATAACTCAGCAGCTGTGCTTATCTTAAAACACAGTCACTCGGACATTTCAGCACACTGAGTTCCAGAGTAATTTTGTCCAATAGGAAATTAAGATGGGAAGCATAAGTTAGAGAATCCACAAAACTGTATATGCTTTCCGATGGAAAACTCGAGAACGTGTGATGAGAGAAGAAACCTGCTCTCACTGTGACTTCGGACCAAACGACCTGCTCCTAGAAGCCCAACCGAAGGGCTTGTGGGGCACCGGTCATGCAGATAATCGCAAACATCCCCCCTTCAAAAGTGTGTGTCACAGTGTGTTTGGCGACACGACACTAACAGCTCTGATCATGCAAAATAGTTGTGGAAAGGGTACAAGGAGAGGGATTCTGTATAGCACGTTTACCAGCAGAAGTAAAACAGGGATGACTTACGAAACATGGCCTATCTAAGCACATTCCAAACCGCAAAGCAGATAATAAAAAATGCATGGAGAGCTTCCCCTAGTTTCCAGTCGTGAGGATGACCACAGACCTTGTCACAGGTTAATCATCTAACCGCAATACGAACACAATAGGTATCGCACCTGTACATACCCCAGTGGGAATCAGGCAGCCCAGAGACTTCAGTGTGCAGTGAGCTGTCAGCTTCCTTGAGTTATTTCCCCCACGTGCGCTATGGGTGAGCAGGGGTACACAAACACACACACACACACACACACACACAAACACACACAAGACACACACACAGTGAGTGTTCTGCCATCCTTCACCGCTAACCACCTGTGGCTTTGGGAGAGGCCCCCAAAGATGATGATTTGTAACGGAGAAGCCTGTCAGCCCCTGCGTGAACTGCTTGTATTTGAGAGGTGAACGACGCCACAGACAAACTGGATGACCCACCCAACAGACACAAGGCCAGGACACGGTGCTGCCCAGACAGGAACAGGATTCCAGAAATGGTTACAACTGGAAACAGCCACCGTATTTACCTTGTCCTTCTCTGGGTCCTTCTTGGGCACGGTGCCACCTTTGTCCCCTTGAGCGCCACAGGTTTCTGAATTGGACCGAGGCCCTAGAAGAGACAGAGGTGGATTCAGACGGGTGTTGGCCACGCAAGATTCAAGCCAAAGCTCTACACCTGCCCCAGCCTGTTCTACTCTCCCACTCTCAGGTCCCTTCCAGATGCAGAGCGTTTCTCACAGGTCTCCGCTGACCTCTGTGGACAAAGGAGAGACCAGTCCCTCACCCTTGGGGATATGACCACTCCGCACAGTGGAGATGATTTCAGAACTAATCAATAACGCTGGACAACTGGGGCCTCCACACATGCAGGTGATGTAAAGACTGTGCTCCATTAAGCCCAGAGCCCAAAACATCATGTCTGTGCAGGGCGCCTGGGCAATGCTTTTATGTCTGTCTATTGCACAATGTCACACTTCTTCTCAATGGCAGACCCCTGCTGCCCAGTTCTGTATGGTGAAACGAGACAGTCCACGAAATGGATGTCCACAGAAAGTTGAGGAATGTTCCTGTGTCCTCACTCAGGTTGATCCTTGCATTGCAAAGCCTCGTGGTACCTCCTCTACATCTTCTCCACCGACACATGTAGTCACACGATGAATACGCGCTACAACTCACATCATGCAATCCAGATCATCTTACCACATGGTGGCGGAACGAGGGGCAGGGGAGGCCCGCATGTCGACCAAGGTGGAGGAGGCTGAGGTGGCCCACAGCCAATGAAGCCTGGTAAAGTTTGGTCCATAGGGCAGGGCATGCAGGTGGGCCGAGGAAACCCTCTCACATCCGGACCCACCTGCAGACAGACAGGAAAATAGTTTGGTGAGACAGACAGAAGTTGTAACACCAAGAGATGAAACCCAGAGAAAGAGCTCTCAGCATCTGCCTCCTTCTCCAATACCACGTTCCAGCAGAGCCGCATCCGTGCTAGAGAACTTGACCCCTCCCCACTGCTGCCAACTATAACAAGGGGGGAGAGGGGAATGGATATTACAGGAATAACCTACTGTCACCAAACATCACTAACCATGTCTGCCAATGGTCACTAGCAAGAAGTAGCATCTTCAAAGATGAAAAAGGAGCATGGCAAACTAGTGAAGGCAGGACACTCCAGACACGGAGGCATCGGGATCCTGGACAACACTTCATCTTTCCTCCTCAACCACACAGAATATTTTGGTTTGTTAACAAGAGAGAGAATGTGATGAAACTGCCCTTTCTTCTCAGGAATCCGAGCCACTCGAGGTGAATCCTTTGCCTGCAAGCCCCTGACTGTCCCCACGCTGCCTCACTTCCTGACACAAGGGTCTTCTGCTCTCTGCAGTTTCTGGCCATGGCCACAAACAAACTTGAGGAATTAGGGGCCTGTGATCTGACAGGGGAATTGGAAAAGTGTTTTCCAAAAGGAACGTAATACCAATAACCCTTCTATAACTCAGCAGCTGTGCTTATCTTAAAACACAGTCACTCGGACATTTCAGCACACTGAGTTCCAGAGTAATTTTGTCCAATAGGAAATTCAGATGGGAAGCATAAGTTAGAGAATCCACAAAACTGTATATGCTTTCCGATGGAAAACTCGAGAACGTGTGATGAGAGAAGAAACCTGCTCTCACTGTGACTTCGGAGCAAACGACCTGCTCCTAGAAGCCCAACCGAAGGGCTTGTGGGGCACCGGTCATGCAGATCATCGCAAACATCCCCCCTTCAAAAGTGTGTGTCACAGTGTGTTTGGCGACACGACACTAACAGCTCTGATCATGCAAAATAGTTGTGGAAAGGGTACAAGGAGAGGGATTCTGTATAGCACGTTTACCAGCAGAAGTAAAACAGGGATGACTTACGAAACATGGCCTATCTAAGCACATTCCAAACCGCAAAGCAGATAATAAAAAATGCACGGAGAGCTTCCCCTAGTTTCCAGTCGTGAGGATGACCACAGACCTTGTCACAGGTTAATCATCTAACCGCAATACGAACACAATAGGTATCGCACCTGTACATACCCCAGTGGGAATCAGGCAGCCCAGAGACTTCAGTGTGCAGTGAGCTGTCAGCTTCCTTGAGTTATTTCCCCCACGTGCGCTATGGGTGAGCAGGGGTACACAAACACACACACACACACACACACACAAACACACACAAGACACACACACAGTGAGTGTTCTGCCATCCTTCACCGCTAACCACCTGTGGCTTTGGGAGAGGCCCCCAAAGATGATGATTTGTAACGGAGAAGCCTGTCAGCCCCTGCGTGAACTGCTTGTATTTGAGAGGTGAACGACGCCACAGACAAACTGGATGACCCACCCAACAGACACAAGGCCAGGACACGGTGCTGCCCAGACAGGAACAGGATTCCAGAAATGGTTACAACTGGAAACAGCCACCGTATTTACCTTGTCCTTCTCTGGGTCCTTCTTGGGCACGGTGCCACCTTTGTCCCCTTGAGCGCCACAGGTTTCTGAATTGGACCGAGGCCCTAGAAGAGACAGAGGTGGATTCAGACGGGTGTTGGCCACGCAAGATTCAAGCCAAAGCTCTACACCTGCCCCAGCCTGTTCTACTCTCCCACTCTCAGGTCCCTTCCAGATGCAGAGCGTTTCTCACAGGTCTCCGCTGACCTCTGTGGACAAAGGAGAGACCAGTCCCTCACCCTTGGGGATATGACCACTCCGCACAGTGGAGATGATTTCAGAACTAATCAATAACGCTGGACAACTGGGGCCTCCACACATGCAGGTGATGTAAAGACTGTGCTCCATTAAGCCCAGAGCCCAAAACATCATGTCTGTGCAGGGCGCCTGGGCAATGCTTTTATGTCTGTCTATTGCACAATGTCACACTTCTTCTCAATGGCAGACCCCTGCTGCCCAGTTCTGTATGGTGAAACGAGACAGTCCACGAAATGGATGTCCACAGAAAGTTGAGGAATGTTCCTGTGTCCTCACTCAGGTTGATCCTTGCATTGCAAAGCCTCGTGGTACCTCCTCTACATCTTCTCCACCGACACATGTAGTCACACGATGAATACGCGCTACAACTCACATCATGCAATCCAGATCATCTTACCACATGGTGGCGGAACGAGGGGCAGGGGAGGCCCGCATGTCGACCAAGGTGGAGGAGGCTGAGGTGGCCCACAGCCAATGAAGCCTGGTAAAGTTTGGTCCATAGGGCAGGGCATGCAGGTGGGCCGAGGAAACCCTCTCACATCCGGACCCACCTGCAGACAGACAGGAAAATAGTTTGGTGAGACAGACAGAAGTTGTAACACCAAGAGATGAAACCCAGAGAAAGAGCTCTCAGCATCTGCCTCCTTCTCCAATACCACGTTCCAGCAGAGCCGCATCCGTGCTAGAGAACTTGACCCCTCCCCACTGCTGCCAACTATAACAAGGGGGGAGAGGGGAATGGATATTACAGGAATAACCTACTGTCACCAAACATCACTAACCATGTCTGCCAATGGTCACTAGCAAGAAGTAGCATCTTCAAAGATGAAAAAGGAGCATGGCAAACTAGTGAAGGCAGGACACTCCAGACACGGAGGCATCGGGATCCTGGACAACACTTCATCTTTCCTCCTCAACCACACAGAATATTTTGGTTTGTTAACAAGAGAGAGAATGTGATGAAACTGCCCTTTCTTCTCAGGAATCCGAGCCACTCGAGGTGAATCCTTTGCCTGCAAGCCCCTGACTGTCCCCACGCTGCCTCACTTCCTGACACAAGGGTCTTCTGCTCTCTGCAGTTTCTGGCCATGGCCACAAACACACTTGAGGAATTAGGGGCCTGTGATCTGACAGGGGAATTGGAAAAGTGTTTTCCAAAAGGAACGTGATACCAATAACCCTTCTATAACTCAGCAGCTGTGCTTATCTTAAAACACAGTCACTCGGACATTTCAGCACACTGAGTTCCAGAGTAATTTTGTCCAATAGGAAATTAAGATGGGAAGCATAAGTTAGAGAATCCACAAAACTGTATATGCTTTCCGATGGAAAACTCGAGAACGTGTGATGAGAGAAGAAACCTGCTCTCACTGTGACTTCGGACCAAACGACCTGCTCCTAGAAGCCCAACCGAAGGGCTTGTGGGGCACCGGTCATGCAGATAATCGCAAACATCCCCCCTTCAAAAGTGTGTGTCACAGTGTGTTTGGCGACACGACACTAACAGCTCTGATCATGCAAAATAGTTGTGGAAAGGGTACAAGGAGAGGGATTCTGTATAGCACGTTTACCAGCAGAAGTAAAACAGGGATGACTTACGAAACATGGCCTATCTAAGCACATTCCAAACCGCAAAGCAGATAATAAAAAATGCATGGAGAGCTTCCCCTAGTTTCCAGTCGTGAGGATGACCACAGACCTTGTCACAGGTTAATCATCTAACCGCAATACGAACACAATAGGTATCGCACCTGTACATACCCCAGTGGGAATCAGGCAGCCCAGAGACTTCAGTGTGCAGTGAGCTGTCAGCTTCCTTGAGTTATTTCCCCCACGTGCGCTATGGGTGAGCAGGGGTACACAAACACACACACACACACACACACACAAACACACACAAGACACACACACAGTGAGTGTTCTGCCATCCTTCACCGCTAACCACCTGTGGCTTTGGGAGAGGCCCCCAAAGATGATGATTTGTAACGGAGAAGCCTGTCAGCCCCTGCGTGAACTGCTTGTATTTGAGAGGTGAACGACGCCACAGACAAACTGGATGACCCACCCAACAGACACAAGGCCAGGACACGGTGCTGCCCAGACAGGAACAGGATTCCAGAAATGGTTACAACTGGAAACAGCCACCGTATTTACCTTGTCCTTCTCTGGGTCCTTCTTGGGCACGGTGCCACCTTTGTCCCCTTGAGCGCCACAGGTTTCTGAATTGGACCGAGGCCCTAGAAGAGACAGAGGTGGATTCAGACGGGTGTTGGCCACGCAAGATTCAAGCCAAAGCTCTACACCTGCCCCAGCCTGTTCTACTCTCCCACTCTCAGGTCCCTTCCAGATGCAGAGCGTTTCTCACAGGTCTCCGCTGACCTCTGTGGACAAAGGAGAGACCAGTCCCTCACCCTTGGGGATATGACCACTCCGCACAGTGGAGATGATTTCAGAACTAATCAATAACGCTGGACAACTGGGGCCTCCACACATGCAGGTGATGTAAAGACTGTGCTCCATTAAGCCCAGAGCCCAAAACATCATGTCTGTGCAGGGCGCCTGGGCAATGCTTTTATGTCTGTCTATTGCACAATGTCACACTTCTTCTCAATGGCAGACCCCTGCTGCCCAGTTCTGTATGGTGAAACGAGACAGTCCACGAAATGGATGTCCACAGAAAGTTGAGGAATGTTCCTGTGTCCTCACTCAGGTTGATCCTTGCATTGCAAAGCCTCGTGGTACCTCCTCTACATCTTCTCCACCGACACATGTAGTCACACGATGAATACGCGCTACAACTCACATCATGCAATCCAGATCATCTTACCACATGGTGGCGGAACGAGGGGCAGGGGAGGCCCGCATGTCGACCAAGGTGGAGGAGGCTGAGGTGGCCCACAGCCAATGAAGCCTGGTAAAGTTTGGTCCATAGGGCAGGGCATGCAGGTGGGCCGAGGAAACCCTCTCACATCCGGACCCACCTGCAGACAGACAGGAAAATAGTTTGGTGAGACAGACAGAAGTTGTAACACCAAGAGATGAAACCCAGAGAAAGAGCTCTCAGCATCTGCCTCCTTCTCCAATACCACGTTCCAGCAGAGCCGCATCCGTGCTAGAGAACTTGACCCCTCCCCACTGCTGCCAACTATAACAAGGGGGGAGAGGGGAATGGATATTACAGGAATAACCTACTGTCACCAAACATCACTAACCATGTCTGCCAATGGTCACTAGCAAGAAGTAGCATCTTCAAAGATGAAAAAGGAGCATGGCAAACTAGTGAAGGCAGGACACTCCAGACACGGAGGCATCGGGATCCTGGACAACACTTCATCTTTCCTCCTCAACCACACAGAATATTTTGGCTTGTTAACAAGAGAGAGAATGTGATGAAACTGCCCTTTCTTCTCAGGAATCCGAGCCACTCGAGGTGAATCCTTTGCCTGCAAGCCCCTGACTGTCCCCACGCTGCCTCACTTCCTGACACAAGGGTCTTCTGCTCTCTGCAGTTTCTGGCCATGGCCACAAACACACTTGAGGAATTAGGGGCCTGTGATCTGACAGGGGAATTGGAAAAGTGTTTTCCAAAAGGAACGTGATACCAATAACCCTTCTATAACTCAGCAGCTGTGCTTATCTTAAAACACAGTCACTCGGACATTTCAGCACACTGAGTTCCAGAGTAATTTTGTCCAATAGGAAATTCAGATGGGAAGCATAAGTTAGAGAATCCACAAAACTGTATATGCTTTCCGGTGGAAAACTCGAGAACGTGTGATGAGAGAAGAAACCTGCTCTCACTGTGACTTCGGACCAAACGACCTGCTCCTAGAAGCCCAACCGAAGGGCTTGTGGGGCACCGGTCATGCAGATAATCGCAAACATCCCCCCTTCAAAAGTGTGTGTCACAGTGTGTTTGGCGACACGACACTAACAGCTCTGATCATGCAAAATAGTTGTGGAAAGGGTACAAGGAGAGGGATTCTGTATAGCACGTTTACCAGCAGAAGTAAAACAGGGATGACTTACGAAACATGGCCTATCAAAGCACATTCCAAACCGCAAAGCAGATAATAAAAAATGCACGGAGAGCTTCCCCTAGTTTCCAGTCATGAGGATGACCACAGACCTTGTCACAGGTTAATCATCTAACCGCAATACGAACACAATAGGTATCGCACCTGTACATACCCCAGTGGGAATCAGGCAGCCCAGAGACTTCAGTGTGCAGTGAGCTGTCAGCTTCCTTGAGTTATTTCCCCCACGTGCGCTATGGGTGAGCACGGGTACACAAACACACACACACACACACACACACACACAAACACACACAAGACACACACACAGTGAGTGTTCTGCCATCCTTCACCGCTAACCACCTGTGGCTTTGGGAGAGGCCCCCAAAGATGATGATTTGTAACGGAGAAGCCTGTCAGCCCCTGCGTGAACTGCTTGTATTTGAGAGGTGAACGACGCCACAGACAAACTGGATGACCCACCCAACAGACACAAGGCCAGGACACGGTGATGCCCAGACAGCAACAGGATTCCAGAAATGGTTACAACTGGAAACAGCCACCGTATTTACCTTGTCCTTCTCTGGGTCCTTCTTGGGCACGGTGCCACCTTTGTCCCCTTGAGCGCCACAGGTTTCTGAATTGGACCGAGGCCCTAGAAGAGACAGAGGTGGATTCAGACGGGTGTTGGCCACGCAAGATTCAAGCCAAAGCTCTACACCTGCCCCAGCCTGTTCTACTCTCCCACTCTCAGGTCCCTTCCAGATGCAGAGCGTTTCTCACAGGTCTCCGCTGACCTCTGTGGACAAAGGAGAGACCAGTCCCTCACCCTTGGGGATATGACCACTCCGCACAGTGGAGATGATTTCAGAACTAATCAATAACGCTGGACAACTGGGGCCTCCACACATGCAGGTGATGTAAAGACTGTGCTCCATTAAACCCAGAGCCCAAAACATCATGTCTGTGCAGGGCACCTGGGCAATGCTTTTATGTCTGTCTATTGCACAATGTCACACTTCTTCTCAATGGCAGACCCCTGCTGCCCAGTTCTGTATGGTGAAACGAGACAGTCCACGAAATGGATGTCCACAGAAAGTTGAGGAATGTTCCTGTGTCCTCACTCAGGTTGATCCTTGCATTGCAAAGCCTCATGGTACCTCCTCTACATCTTCTCCACCGACACATGTAGTCACACGATGAATACGCGCTACAACTCACATCATGCAATCCAGATCATCTTACCACATGGTGGCGGAACGAGGGGCAGGGGAGGCCCGCATGTCGACCAAGGTGGAGGAGGCTGAGGTGGCCCACAGCCAATGAAGCCTGGTAAAGTTTGGTCCATAGGGCAGGGCATGCAGGTGGGCCGAGGAAACCCTCTCACATCCGGACCCACCTGCAGACAGACAGGAAAATAGTTTGGTGAGACAGACAGAAGTTGTAACACCAAGAGATGAAACCCAGAGAAAGAGCTCTCAGCATCTGCCTCCTTCTCCAATACCACGTTCCAGCAGAGCCGCATCCGTGCTAGAGAACTTGACCCCTCCCCACTGCTGCCAACTATAACAAGGGGGGAGAGGGGAATGGATATTACAGGAATAACCTACTGTCACCAAACATCACTAACCATGTCTGCCAATGGTCACTAGCAAGAAGTAGCATCTTCAAAGATGAAAAAAGAGCATGGCAAACTAGTGAAGGCAGGACACTCCAGACACGGAGGAATCGGGATCCTGGACAACACTTCATCTTTCCTCCTCAACCACACAGAATATTTTGGCTTGTTAACAAGAGAGAGAATGTGATGAAACTGCCCTTTCTTCTCAGGAATCCGAGCCACTCGAGGTGAATCCTTTGCCTGCAAGCCCCTGACTGTCCCCACGCTGCCTCACTTCCTGACACAAGGGTCTTCTGCTCTCTGCAGTTTCTGGCCATGGCCACAAACACACTTGAGGAATTAGGGGCCTGTGATCTGACAGGGGAATTGGAAAAGTGTTTTCCAAAAGGAACGTGATACCAATAACCCTTCTATAACTCAGCAGCTGTGCTTATCTTAAAACACAGTCACTCGGACATTTCAGCACACTGAGTTCCAGAGTAATTTTGTCCAATAGGAAATTCAGATGGGAAGCATAAGTTAGAGAATCCACAAAACTGTATATGCTTTCCGGTGGAAAACTCGAGAACGTGTGATGAGAGAAGAAACCTGCTCTCACTGTGACTTCGGACCAAACGACCTGCTCCTAGAAGCCCAACCGAAGGGCTTGTGGGGCACCGGTCATGCAGATAATCGCAAACATCCCCCCTTCAAAAGTGTGTGTCACAGTGTGTTTGGCGACACGACACTAACAGCTCTGATCATGCAAAATAGTTGTGGAAAGGGTACAAGGAGAGGAATTCTGTATAGCACGTTTACCAGCAGAAGTAAAACAGGGATGACTTACGAAACATGGCCTATCTAAGCACATTCCAAACCGCAAAGCAGATAATAAAAAATGCACGGAGAGCTTCCCCTAGTTTCCAGTCGTGAGGATGACCACAGACCTTGTCACAGGTTAATCATCTAACCGCAATACGAACACAATAGGTATCGCACCTGTACATACCCCAGTGGGAATCAGGCAGCCCAGAGACTTCAGTGTGCAGTGAGCTGTCAGCTTCCTTGAGTTATTTCCCCCACGTGCGCTATGGGTGAGCAGGGGTACACAAACACACACACACACACACAAACACACACAAGACACACACACAGTGAGTGTTCTGCCATCCTTCACCGCTAACCACCTGTGGCTTTGGGAGAGGCCCCCAAAGATGATGATTTGTAACGGAGAAGCCTGTCAGCCCCTGCGTGAACTGCTTGTATTTGAGAGGTGAACGACGCCACAGACAAACTGGATGACCCACCCAACAGACACAAGGCCAGGACACGGTGCTGCCCAGACAGGAACAGGATTCCAGAAATGGTTACAACTGGAAACAGCCACCGTATTTACCTTGTCCTTCTCTGGGTCCTTCTTGGGCACGGTGCCACCTTTGTCCCCTTGAGCGCCACAGGTTTCTGAATTGGACCGAGGCCCTAGAAGAGACAGAGGTGGATTCAGACGGGTGTTGGCCACGCAAGATTCAAGCCAAAGCTCTACACCTGCCCCAGCCTGTTCTACTCTCCCACTCTCAGGTCCCTTCCAGATGCAGAGCGTTTCTCACAGGTCTCCGCTGACCTCTGTGGACAAAGGAGAGACCAGTCCCTCACCCTTGGGGATATGACCACTCCGCACAGTGGAGATGATTTCAGAACTAATCAATAACGCTGGACAACTGGGGCCTCCACACATGCAGGTGATGTAAAGACTGTGCTCCATTAAGCCCAGAGCCCAAAACATCATGTCTGTGCAGGGCGCCTGGGCAATGCTTTTATGTCTGTCTATTGCACAATGTCACACTTCTTCTCAATGGCAGACCCCTGCTGCCCAGTTCTGTATGGTGAAACGAGACAGTCCACGAAATGGATGTCCACAGAAAGTTGAGGAATGTTCCTGTGTCCTCACTCAGGTTGATCCTTGCATTGCAAAGCCTCGTGGTACCTCCTCTACATCTTCTCCACCGACACATGTAGTCACACGATGAATACGCGCTACAACTCACATCATGCAATCCAGATCATCTTACCACATGGTGGCGGAACGAGGGGCAGGGGAGGCCCGCATGTCGACCAAGGTGGAGGAGGCTGAGGTGGCCCACAGCCAATGAAGCCTGGTAAAGTTTGGTCCATAGGGCAGGGCATGCAGGTGGGCCGAGGAAACCCTCTCACATCCGGACCCACCTGCAGACAGACAGGAAAATAGTTTGGTGAGACAGACAGAAGTTGTAACACCAAGAGATGAAACCCAAAGAAAGAGCTCTCAGCATCTGCCTCCTTCTCCAATACCACGTTCCAGCAGAGCCGCATCCGTGCTAGAGAACTTGACCCCTCCCCACTGCTGCCAACTATAACAAGGGGGGAGAGGGGAATGGATATTACAGGAATAACCTAGTGTCACCAAACATCACTAACCATGTCTGCCAATGGTCACTAGCAAGAAGTAGCATCTTCAAAGATGAAAAAGGAGCATGGCAAACTAGTGAAGGCAGGACACTCCAGACACGGAGGCATCGGGATCCTGGACAACACTTCATCTTTCCTCCTCAACCACACAGAATATTTTGGCTTGTTAACAAGAGAGAGAATGTGATGAAACTGCCCTTTCTTCTCAGGAATCCGAGCCACTCGAGGTGAATCCTTTGCCTGCAAGCCCCTGACTGTCCCCACGCTGCCTCACTTCCTGACACAAGGGTCTTCTGCTCTCTGCAGTTTCTGGCCATGGCCACAAACACACTTGAGGAATTAGGGGCCTGTGATCTGACAGGGGAATTGGAAAAGTGTTTTCCAAAAGGAACGTGATACCAATAACCCTTCTATAACTCAGCAGCTGTGCTTATCTTAAAACACAGTCACTCGGACATTTCAGCACACTGAGTTCCAGAGTAATTTTGTCCAATAGGAAATTCAGATGGGAAGCATAAGTTAGAGAATCCACAAAACTGTATATGCTTTCCGGTGGAAAACTCGAGAACGTGTGATGAGAGAAGAAACCTGCTCTCACTGTGACTTCGGACCAAACGACCTGCTCCTAGAAGCCCAACCGAAGGGCTTGTGGGGCACCGGTCATGCAGATAATCGCAAACATCCCCCCTTCAAAAGTGTGTGTCACAGTGTGTTTGGCGACACGACACTAACAGCTCTGATCATGCAAAATAGTTGTGGAAAGGGTACAAGGAGAGGGATTCTGTATAGCACGTTTACCAGCAGAAGTAAAACAGGGATGACTTACGAAACATGGCCTATCTAAGCACATTCCAAACCGCAAAGCAGATAATAAAAAATGCACGGAGAGCTTCCCCTAGTTTCCAGTCGTGAGGATGACCACAGACCTTGTCACAGGTTAATCATCTAACCGCAATACGAACACAATAGGTATCGCACCTGTACATACCCCAGTGGGAATCAGGCAGCCCAGAGACTTCAGTGTGCAGTGAGCTGTCAGCTTCCTTGAGTTATTTCCCCCACGTGCGCTATGGGTGAGCAGGGGTACACAAACACACACACACACACACAAACACACACAAGACACACACACAGTGAGTGTTCTGCCATCCTTCACCGCTAACCACCTGTGGCTTTGGGAGAGGCCCCCAAAGATGATGATTTGTAACGGAGAAGCCTGTCAGCCCCTGCGTGAACTGCTTGTATTTGAGAGGTGAACGACGCCACAGACAAACTGGATGACCCACCCAACAGACACAAGGCCAGGACACGGTGCTGCCCAGACAGGAACAGGATTCCAGAAATGGTTACAACTGGAAACAGCCACCGTATTTACCTTGTCCTTCTCTGGGTCCTTCTTGGGCACGGTGCCACCTTTGTCCCCTTGAGCGCCACAGGTTTCTGAATTGGACCGAGGCCCTAGAAGAGACAGAGGTGGATTCAGACGGGTGTTGGCCACGCAAGATTCAAGCCAAAGCTCTACACCTGCCCCAGCCTGTTCTACTCTCCCACTCTCAGGTCCCTTCCAGATGCAGAGCGTTTCTCACAGGTCTCCGCTGACCTCTGTGGACAAAGGAGAGACCAGTCCCTCACCCTTGGGGATATGACCACTCCGCACAGTGGAGATGATTTCAGAACTAATCAATAACGCTGGACAACTGGGGCCTCCACACATGCAGGTGATGTAAAGACTGTGCTCCATTAAGCCCAGAGCCCAAAACATCATGTCTGTGCAGGGCGCCTGGGCAATGCTTTTATGTCTGTCTATTGCACAATGTCACACTTCTTCTCAATGGCAGACCCCTGCTGCCCAGTTCTGTATGGTGAAACGAGACAGTCCACGAAATGGATGTCCACAGAAAGTTGAGGAATGTTCCTGTGTCCTCACTCAGGTTGATCCTTGCATTGCAAAGCCTCGTGGTACCTCCTCTACATCTTCTCCACCGACACATGTAGTCACACGATGAATACGCGCTACAACTCACATCATGCAATCCAGATCATCTTACCACATGGTGGCGGAACGAGGGGCAGGGGAGGCCCGCATGTCGACCAAGGTGGAGGAGGCTGAGGTGGCCCACAGCCAATGAAGCCTGGTAAAGTTTGGTCCATAGGGCAGGGCATGCAGGTGGGCCGAGGAAACCCTCTCACATCCGGACCCACCTGCAGACAGACAGGAAAATAGTTTGGTGAGACAGACAGAAGTTGTAACACCAAGAGATGAAACCCAGAGAAAGAGCTCTCAGCATCTGCCTCCTTCTCCAATACCACGTTCCAGCAGAGCCGCATCCGTGCTAGAGAACTTGACCCCTCCCCACTGCTGCCAACTATAACAAGGGGGGAGAGGGGAATGGATATTACAGGAATAACCTACTGTCACCAAACATCACTAACCATGTCTGCCAATGGTCATTAGCAAGAAGTAGCATCTTCAAAGATGAAAAAGGAGCATGGCAAACTAGTGAAGGCAGGACACTCCAGACACGGAGGCATCGGGATCCTGGACAACACTTCATCTTTCCTCCTCAACCACACAGAATATTTTGGTTTGTTAACAAGAGAGAGAATGTGATGAAACTGCCCTTTCTTCTCAGGAATCCGAGCCACTCGAGGTGAATCCTTTGCCTGCAAGCCCCTGACTGTCCCCACGCTGCCTCACTTCCTGACACAAGGGTCTTCTGCTCTCTGCAGTTTCTGGCCATGGCCACAAACACACTTGAGGAATTAGGGGCCTGTGATCTGACAGGGGAATTGGAAAAGTGTTTTCCAAAAGGAACGTAATACCAATAACCCTTCTATAACTCAGCAGCTGTGCTTATCTTAAAACACAGTCACTCGGACATTTCAGCACACTGAGTTCCAGAGTAATTTTGTCCAATAGGAAATTAAGATGGGAAGCATAAGTTAGAGAATCCACAAAACTGTATATGCTTTCCGATGGAAAACTCGAGAACGTGTGATGAGAGAAGAAACCTGCTCTCACTGTGACTTCGGACCAAACGACCTGCTCCTAGAAGCCCAACCGAAGGGCTTGTGGGGCACCGGTCATGCAGATAATCGCAAACATCCCCCCTTCAAAAGTGTGTGTCACAGTGTGTTTGGCGACACGACACTAACAGCTCTGATCATGCAAAATAGTTGTGGAAAGGGTACAAGGAGAGGGATTCTGTATAGCACGTTTACCAGCAGAAGTAAAACAGGGATGACTTACGAAACATGGCCTATCTAAGCACATTCCAAACCGCAAAGCAGATAATAAAAAATGCACGGAGAGCTTCCCCTAGTTTCCAGTTGTGAGGATGACCACAGACCTTGTCACAGGTTAATCATCTAACCGCAATACGAACACAATAGGTATCGCACCTGTACATACCCCAGTGGGAATCAGGCAGCCCAGAGACTTCAGTGTGCAGTGAGCTGTCAGCTTCCTTGAGTTATTTCCCCCACGTGCGCTATGGGTGAGCAGGGGTACACAAACACACACACACACACACACACACACACACAAACACACACAAGACACACACACAGTGAGTGTTCTGCCATCCTTCACCGCTAACCACCTGTGGCTTTGGGAGAGGCCCCCAAAGATGATGATTTGTAACGGAGAAGCCTGTCAGCCCCTGCGTGAACTGCTTGTATTTGAGAGGTGAACGACGCCACAGACAAACTGGATGACCCACCCAACAGACACAAGGCCAGGACACGGTGCTGCCCAGACAGGAACAGGATTCCAGAAATGGTTACAACTGGAAACAGCCACCGTATTTACCTTGTCCTTCTCTGGGTCCTTCTTGGGCACGGTGCCACCTTTGTCCCCTTGAGCGCCACAGGTTTCTGAATTGGACCGAGGCCCTAGAAGAGACAGAGGTGGATTCAGACGGGTGTTGGCCACGCAAGATTCAAGCCAAAGCTCTACACCTGCCCCAGCCTGTTCTACTCTCCCACTCTCAGGTCCCTTCCAGATGCAGAGCGTTTCTCACAGGTCTCCGCTGACCTCTGTGGACAAAGGAGAGACCAGTCCCTCACCCTTGGGGATATGACCACTCCGCACAGTGGAGATGATTTCAGAACTAATCAATAACGCTGGACAACTGGGGCCTCCACACATGCAGGTGATGTAAAGACTGTGCTCCATTAAACCCAGAGCCCAAAACATCATGTCTGTGCAGGGCACCTGGGCAATGCTTTTATGTCTGTCTATTGCACAATGTCACACTTCTTCTCAATGGCAGACCCCTGCTGCCCAGTTCTGTATGGTCAAACGAGACAGTCCACGAAATGGATGTCCACAGAAAGTTGAGGAATGTTCCTGTGTCCTCACTCAGGTTGATCCTTGCATTGCAAAGCCTCGTGGTACCTCCTCTACATCTTCTCCACCGACACATGTAGTCACACGATGAATACGCGCTACAACTCACATCATGCAATCCAGATCATCTTACCACATGGTGGCGGAACGAGGGGCAGGGGAGGCCCGCATGTCGACCAAGGTGGAGGAGGCTGAGGTGGCCCACAGCCAATGAAGCCTGGTAAAGTTTGGTCCATAGGGCAGGGCATGCAGGTGGGCCGAGGAAACCCTCTCACATCCGGACCCACCTGCAGACAGACAGGAAAATAGTTTGGTGAGACAGACAGAAGTTGTAACACCAAGAGATGAAACCCAGAGAAAGAGCTCTCAGCATCTGCCTCCTTCTCCAATACCACGTTCCAGCAGAGCCGCATCCGTGCTAGAGAACTTGACCCCTCCCCACTGCTGCCAACTATAACAAGGGGGGAGAGGGGAATGGATATTACAGGAATAACCTACTGTCACCAAACATCACTACCCATGTCTGCCAATGGTCACTAGCAAGAAGTAGCATCTTCAAAGATGAAAAAGGAGCATGGCAAACTAGTGAAGGCAGGACACTCCAGACACGGAGGCATCGGGATCCTGGACAACACTTCATCTTTCCTCCTCAACCACACAGAATATTTTGGTTTGTTAGCAAGAGAGAGAATGTGATGAAACTGCCCTTTCTTCTCAGGAATCCGAGCCACTCGAGGTGAATCCTTTGCCTGCAAGCCCCTGACTGTCCCCACGCTGCCTCACTTCCTGACACAAGGGTCTTCTGCTCTCTGCAGTTTCTGGCCATGGCCACAAACACACTTGAGGAATTAGGGGCCTGTGATCTGACAGGGGAATTGGAAAAGTGTTTTCCAAAAGGAACGTGATACCAATAACCCTTCTATAACTCAGCAGCTGTGCTTATCTTAAAACACAGTCACTCGGACATTTCAGCACACTGAGTTCCAGAGTAATTTTGTCCAATAGGAAATTAAGATGGGAAGCATAAGTTAGAGAATCCACAAAACTGTATATGCTTTCCGATGGAAAACTCGAGAACGTGTGATGAGAGAAGAAACCTGCTCTCACTGTGACTTCGGACCAAACGACCTGCTCCTAGAAGCCCAACCGAAGGGCTTGTGGGGCACCGGTCATGCAGATAATCGCAAACATCCCCCCTTCAAAAGTGTGTGTCACAGTGTGTTTGGCGACACGACACTAACAGCTCTGATCATGCAAAATAGTTGTGGAAAGGGTACAAGGAGAGGGATTCTGTATAGCACGTTTACCAGCAGAAGTAAAACAGGGATGACTTACGAAACATGGCCTATCTAAGCACATTCCAAACCGCAAAGCAGATAATAAAAAATGCACGGAGAGCTTCCCCTAGTTTCCAGTCGTGAGGATGACCACAGACCTTGTCACAGGTTAATCATCTAACCGCAATACGAACACAATAGGTATCGCACCTGTACATACCCCAGTGGGAATCAGGCAGCCCAGAGACTTCAGTGTGCAGTGAGCTGTCACCTTCCTTGAGTTATTTCCCCCATGTGCGCTATGGGTGAGCAGGGGTACACAAACACGCACACACACACACACACAAACACACACAAGACACACACACAGTGAGTGTTCTGCCATCCTTCACCGCTAACCACCTGTGGCTTTGGGAGAGGCCCCCAAAGATGATGATTTGTAACGGAGAAGCCTGTCAGCCCCTGCGTGAACTGCTTGTATTTGAGAGGTGAACGACGCCACAGACAAACTGGATGACCCACCCAACAGACACAAGGCCAGGACACGGTGCTGCCCAGACAGGAACAGGATTCCAGAAATGGTTACAACTGGAAACAGCCACCGTATTTACCTTGTCCTTCTCTGGGTCCTTCTTGGGCACGGTACCACCTTTGTCCCCTTGAGCGCCACAGGTTTCTGAATTGGACCGAGGCCCTAGAAGAGACAGAGGTGGATTCAGACGGGTGTTGGCCACGCAAGATTCAAGCCAAAGCTCTACACCTGCCCCAGCCTGTTCTACTCTCCCACTCTCAGGTCCCTTCCAGATGCAGAGCGTTTCTCACAGGTCTCCGCTGACCTCTGTGGACAAAGGAGAGACCAGTCCCTCACCCTTGGGGATATGACCACTCCGCACAGTGGAGATGATTTCAGAACTAATCAATAACGCTGGACAACTGGGGCCTCCACACATGCAGGTGATGTAAAGACTGTGCTCCATTAAACCCAGAGCCCAAAACATCATGTCTGTGCAGGGCACCTGGGCAATGCTTTTATGTCTGTCTATTGCACAATGTCACACTTCTTCTCAATGGCAGACCCCTGCTGCCCAGTTCTGTATGGTCAAACGAGACAGTCCACGAAATGGATGTCCACAGAAAGTTGAGGAATGTTCCTGTGTCCTCACTCAGGTTGATCCTTGCATTGCAAAGCCTCGTGGTACCTCCTCTACATCTTCTCCACCGACACATGTAGTCACACGATGAATACGCGCTACAACTCACATCATGCAATCCAGATCATCTTACCACATGGTGGCGGAACGAGGGGCAGGGGAGGCCCGCATGTCGACCAAGGTGGAGGAGGCTGAGGTGGCCCACAGCCAATGAAGCCTGGTAAAGTTTGGTCCATAGGGCAGGGCATGCAGGTGGGCCGAGGAAACCCTCTCACATCCGGACCCACCTGCAGACAGACAGGAAAATAGTTTGGTGAGACAGACAGAAGTTGTAACACCAAGAGATGAAACCCAGAGAAAGAGCTCTCAGCATCTGCCTCCTTCTCCAATACCACGTTCCAGCAGAGCCGCATCCGTGCTAGAGAACTTGACCCCTCCCCACTGCTGCCAACTATAACAAGGGGGGAGAGGGGAATGGATATTACAGGAATAACCTACTGTCACCAAACATCACTACCCATGTCTGCCAATGGTCACTAGCAAGAAGTAGCATCTTCAAAGATGAAAAAGGAGCATGGCAAACTAGTGAAGGCAGGACACTCCAGACACGGAGGCATCGGGATCCTGGACAACACTTCATCTTTCCTCCTCAACCACACAGAATATTTTGGTTTGTTAGCAAGAGAGAGAATGTGATGAAACTGCCCTTTCTTCTCAGGAATCCTAGCCACTCGAGGTGAATCCTTTGCCTGCAAGCCCCTGACTGTCCCCACGCTGCCTCACTTCCTGACACAAGGGTCTTCTGCTCTCTGCAGTTTCTGGCCATGGCCACAAACACACTTGAGGAATTAGGGGCCTGTGATCTGACAGGGGAATTGGAAAAGTGTTTTCCAAAAGGAACGTGATACCAATAACCCTTCTATAACTCAGCAGCTGTGCTTATCTTAAAACACAGTCACTCGGACATTTCAGCACACTGAGTTCCAGAGTAATTTTGTCCAATAGGAAATTAAGATGGGAAGCATAAGTTAGAGAATCCACAAAACTGTATATGCTTTCCGATGGAAAACTCGAGAACGTGTGATGAGAGAAGAAACCTGCTCTCACTGTGACTTCGGACCAAACGACCTGCTCCTAGAAGCCCAACCGAAGGGCTTGTGGGGCACCGGTCATGCAGATAATCGCAAACATCCCCCCTTCAAAAGTGTGTGTCACAGTGTGTTTGGCGACACGACACTAACAGCTCTGATCATGCAAAATAGTTGTGGAAAGGGTACAAGGAGAGGGATTCTGTATAGCACGTTTACCAGCAGAAGTAAAACAGGGATGACTTACGAAACATGGCCTATCTAAGCACATTCCAAACTGCAAAGCAGATAATAAAAAATGCACGGAGAGCTTCCCCTAGTTTCCAGTCGTGAGGATGACCACAGACCTTGTCACAGGTTAATCATCTAACCGCAATACGAACACAATAGGTATCGCACCTGTACATACCCCAGTGGGAATCAGGCAGCCCAGAGACTTCAGTGTGCAGTGAGCTGTCAGCTTCCTTGAGTTATTTCCCCCACGTGCGCTATGGGTGAGCAGGGGTACACAAACACACACACACACACACACACACACAAACACACACAAGACACACACACAGTGAGTGTTCTGCCATCCTTCACCGCTAACCACCTGTGGCTTTGGGAGAGGCCCCCAAAGATGATGATTTGTAACGGAGAAGCCTGTCAGCCCCTGCGTGAACTGCTTGTATTTGAGAGGTGAACGACGCCACAGACAAACTGGATGACCCACCCAACAGACACAAGGCCAGGACACGGTGCTGCCCAGACAGGAACAGGATTCCAGAAATGGTTACAACTGGAAACAGCCACCGTATTTACCTTGTCCTTCTCTGGGTCCTTCTTGGGCACGGTGCCACCTTTGTCCCCTTGAGCGCCACAGGTTTCTGAATTGGACCGAGGCCCTAGAAGAGACAGAGGTGGATTCAGACGGGTGTTGGCCACGCAAGATTCAAGCCAAAGCTCTACACCTGCCCCAGCCTGTTCTACTCTCCCACTCTCAGGTCCCTTCCAGATGCAGAGCGTTTCTCACAGGTCTCCGCTGACCTCTGTGGACAAAGGAGAGACCAGTCCCTCACCTTTGGGGATATGACCACTCCGCACAGTGGAGATGATTTCAGAACTAATCAATAACGCTGGACAACTGGGGCCTCCACACATGCAAGTGATGTAAAGACTGTGCTCCATTAAGCCCAGAGCCCAAAACATCATGTCTGTGCAGGGCACCTGGGCAATGCTTTTATGTCTGTCTATTGCACAATGTCACACTTCTTCTCAATGGCAGACCCCTGCTGCCCAGTTCTGTATGGTGAAACGAGACAGTCCACGAAATGGATGTCCACAGAAAGTTGAGGAATGTTCCTGTGTCCTCACTCAGGTTGATCCTTGCATTGCAAAGCCTCGTGGTACCTCCTCTACATCTTCTCCACCGACACATGTAGTCACACGATGAATACGCGCTACAACTCACATCATGCAATCCAGATCATCTTACCACAGGGTGGCGGAACGAGGGGCAGGGGAGGCCCGCATGTCGACCAAGGTGGAGGAGCCTGAGGTGGCCCACAGCCAATGAAGCCTGGTAAAGTTTGGTCCATAGGGCAGGGCATGCAGGTGGGCCGAGGAAACCCTCTCACATCTGGACCCACCTGCAGACAGACAGGAAAATAGTTTGGTGAGACAGACAGAAGTTGTAACACCAAGAGATGAAACCCAAAGAAAGAGCTCTCAGCATCTGCCTCCTTCTCCGATACCACGTTCCAGCAGAGCCGCATCCGTGCTAGAGCACTTGACCCCTCCCCACTGCTGCCAACTATAACAAGGGGGGAGAGGGGAATGGATATTACAGGAATAACCTACTGTCACCAAACATCACTAACCATGTCTGCCAATGGTCACTAGCAAGAAGTAGCATCTTCAAAGATGAAAAAGGAGCATGGCAAACTAGTGAAGGCAGGACACTCCAGACACGGAGGCATCGGGATCCTGGACAACACTTCATCTTTCCTCCTCAACCACACAGAATATTTTGGTTTGTTAACAAGAGAGAGAATGTGATGAAACTGCCCTTTCTTCTCAGGAATCCGAGCCACTCGAGGTGAATCCTTTGCCTGCAAGCCCCTGACTGTCCCCACGCTGCCTCACTTCCTGACACAAGGGTCTTCTGCTCTCTGCAGTTTCTGGCCATGGCCACAAACACACTTGAGGAATTAGGGGCCTGTGATCTGACAGGGGAATTGGAAAAGTGTTTTCCAAAAGGAACGTGATACCAATAACCCTTCTATAACTCAGCAGCTGTGCTTATCTTAAAACACAGTCACTCGGACATTTCAGCACACTGAGTTCCAGAGTAATTTTGTCCAATAGGAAATTCAGATGGGAAGCATAAGTTAGAGAATCCACAAAACTGTATATGCTTTCCGATGGAAAACTCGAGAACGTGTGATGAGAGAAGAAACCTGCTCTCACTGTGACTTAGGACCAAACGACCTGCTCCTAGAAGCCCAACCGAAGGGCTTGTGGGGCACCGGTCATGCAGATAATCGCTAACATCCCCCCTTCAGAAAGTGTGTGTCACAGTGTGTTTTGCGACACGACACTAACAGCTTTGATCATGCAAAATAGTTGTGGAAAGGGTACAAGGAGAGGGATTCTGTATAGCACGTTTACCAGCAGAAGTAAAACAGGGATGACTTACGAAACATGGCCTATCTAAGCACATTCCAAACCGCATAGCAGATAATAAAAAGTCGACGGAGAGCTTCCCCTGGTTTCCAGTCGTGAGGATGACCACAGACCTTGTCACAGGTTAATTATCTAACTGCAATACGAACACAATACCTATCGCACCTAAACCTACCCCGATGGGAGTCAGGCAGCCCAGAGACTTCAGTGTGCAGTGAGCTGTCATGTTCCTTGAGTTATTTCCCCGTTGTGCGCTATGGGTGAGCAGGGGTACACACACACACACACACACACACACACACACACACAGACACACACACAGTGTTCTGCCATCCTTCACACACACACACACACACACACACACACACACAGACACACACACAGTGTTCTGCCATCCTTCACCTGTAACCACCTGTGGCTTTGGGAGAGGCCCCCAAAGATGATGATTTGTAACGGAGAAGCCTGTCAGCCCCTGGGTGAGCCGCTTGTATTTTGAGAGGTGAACGACGCCACAGACAAACTGGACGACCCACCCAACAGACACAAGGCCAGGACACGGTGTTGCTCAAAATCGGAAGTTTCTGGAAAAAGTGGAAAAGGCCACGGTAGTTACCTTGTACATCCCAGGGTGTCTATTAGGCTCAGTGCCGTTGTTCCTCATGGGTGCCCCATCAGCTTCAGCATCAGACCAATGCCCTAGAATGCATGGAAGTTTATTCAGACTGTAATTGTGCAGAATTCAACCCAACCCTCCAAACCCTCCCCCACCACGTCCCACCTTCTCCCTCTTTCGGGTCCCTTCCTAGACACAGAGCATTTCCCTCATGTCTCTGCTGACCCCTGATGACAAGGGGGACACCTGCCCCTCCCCCTCGAGGAAGGGACCACCGTCCTCCATCTGCTTCAGGTGCTTTCATAGCTAAAGAAACAGCAGTAGACTGCTCCGGGGAAACCAACTACGAATGAATAAACCCTCAAAATGAACAGCATGCATTCTTCCTCAAGCCACAGGCTCATGGTTCAATCTTTCAGTCTACAGATGAGGCCTAGCATGTGTGACTGACTATTATGGAAATATTTAACAGAAGAAATGGAGTAGACTGATCGTATAGTCGGGAGCAAAGAAACAATAGGAGATTGAGAAGTAAAGCTGTGACATCATACTGATAACATTACAGGAGTAAAATGCACACATCTCACTGATAAATGCAGTACTGCAGATTGCAAAGAAAACCAAAATAAAGGAACCTCCATAAAGAGTAAATAAATGACTTTTTTTCAAATAGTCTTTTTCTTTTCTCAAAAACTCTTTACCACTGAGTCAAGGTGGGAAGGAAGCTGGGGCTCATGACTCCTCCAGGCCCATCTCTTCAGTTGGGCGGTGGTGGGGGGCAGGGGAGGTTCTGCAATGATGGGACGGGCGTGAGCTCCGCCTGTCACAGGGACAGGTGCCCTGCTGCCTGGGGGAATCTGAGGAAAACACCCACCTGTCACCCCTTCAGACAACCTGCTGTCCGTAGGTACTGCTTGTGATTCTCTCCAGGACACACAATGACCACCCACAGGAATGGGAAGGACACCGTGTGCTTTCCCAGCAGAAGTCAGGCTGCCCTGTTTCACAGCGCGCTCCCTACCTCTCCGTGGAGGGCTCCACATCTCAGGTCTTCCCAGCATCGCTTCCTGCCTCATGCATCCCTCAGGCAGCATCTGTCCTTTCATCATGCGCAGTCTTGAATACAGAGAAAGAGCAGACATCTATAAGAATTACATCACCACGTCCTCTACTGGACACCAAACAGTGTAGTTGTCACCCCTCAAAACACCCGTAAAAAGGCACATCAGACTCGCACACCTGTGTATCATGTAGGCGTTCTCCCTTCTCTGCTGCTGTATCTTCCGCTCCCAAACCCGAGCCTTGATCTGCGGGAGAAAAACCCACCCATCTTCAGTTGTGCCAGACTGTGCCCCAAATGGAGAGCAGGGAAAAGAAAACACTTACCCAATTCCCTACAGCATTCTTTTCATGAACTGCGATCTGAAAAAGCCAACACACCAAAAGCGCATGTTCAGGGATCTAAGGGCCACTTCCGTCCCCTGCAGGAGGCGCTAAGGGGCCTGTTGGGGCACAGCTCAGGTTACCTTGCGTTCAAAGGTGAGCTCTGCCTCCTGCAGCTGGTCTTGCATCTTTCCGATCTGTTGTCTGTCAGGTACAATTGCTTTCGTCAGATAAAGCCCAATATTGGGTGTGATTTTAAATCATCGGCCCATGTGGCCGTCCTCCAGTTATCTGTCCCCTCATCCAATTGATCCTGACACAGGAAACACTTCCACATGACTATACGTGGACAGCAGGATCAAAGCTATTGTCACATCCTTTCCTTACTCATTTCTCCACACATGCAGGGTTCAGAGTTGATATAATTTCCTTACCCGTTTTCAATCTTTCCCTAATTTATCACATGACAAGTATCTTTCGTCATGAAGCTCTATTCTCCTTTAACTTCTATCCTCGCCACGTTTGCCAGGGTTGCAAAGACCAGCGCCATCAGATGGCACTACCGTGTTTATGGGTAGGATTCATCCTACGACAAACTGCTTTCCTCAAGATGACCACCATTGACACCACAACCAGGGACTCTGGCGTGGAACAAGTTTCCACAGAGTCAGGCCAGCGCTGGTTATCAGGACATGTTTACTAACATGGTTGTTTTGCTCTTTCTAAAACTTATCTCTTTGGGTCTGTTAATTCTTTCTGGATATGTCCCCTGAATTTTTGTTTATATTACTTGTTGAGTCTAGACATTGTACAAAGGTGAAAAATACAAAGTAAACAAGGATTTCAGGAGCCGCTAGTATGGTGTCTGAACTCACTTGTACTTGTCTATTTCTTCTTTGGTTACTTTCAGATTTTCCTCGGCATCTGACAGCTGATTCTTTGTTGCCTCCAGTTCATAAAGTGTCTTTTCCAGCTTCCTAAAATGGGAAAGGTATATACATAGACCAGTAGCCAAGGTCCAGAATTTCTGCCGTTTTTCCTCCCAGCACACTTGCGGCCTAGATTTGAATGGCTTCCATAAATGCACAGACTGTGAACACCATCAGGGAAATGAACTGAAGGCCCCATTTAGGGCTAAAGAAAAATCAGATTCTGGCTCCTGCCACGTCCCCTGCAATCAGAGCTGTCTTTGTACTTCTCTACTTCAATTCATTCATCACCAAGTCACCAAATAACACTGCACTTTGTGCCCTCTCAGAATAGGTCTTTCTTTCTCTGAGATGGTGAAGGCTCATTTCAGTTCAAAGTGAGAAACTAGGCCTGAAAACTATTTGGATGAAGCAGGAGACCATCATTAGTCCTACACCTCCATGGGGAGCCCCGATCCTCAGACCAAGGCTGTGCCCGACACGGACAGCCCAAAAGGAAGCCTTCCAGAGTACGGCTTCATCAGCATGGTAACTCACTCCCAGACATCTCTAGGGTTTAGAAGTACAACCCCTGCTTCCTCCTTCAAAGATCCTGGTGGAGGAAAAGGCCAATCTTAGTGCTGACAGTATGTCCTGAAGTATAAAATGATGTGAACTGTCACACAGTCAGGGTGTTATCTCCAGGCAACAGATGTCAGATGGACAACTATCAACTGCATGGAGTCAACCTACTTTAACAGAGTCCACTGATAGTGAAAGCAGCAAAGAGCGATGCTTAGAAAGGCTGGTTTCCTGTGTCGCCCTCAGACTCTTTTGTTCATGGTGTTGATTTAAAGGGTTTCAATGTGATTCTTGATTTACTCAAGAATCACATGCAAAAAGACTCTTAGAAACTGAGACAAAAGCTCTAGACAGAGAAGGACTCATGCATTTGCTTCTGGTCTCTCAGGCAATCCTTCAGCACATGCTCTGTGGAGTGGCTGTAATGTAGTGGTTCAGCTGTGAGGTGTTGAAGAGAGAAAGGTGGTCAGGACACTGTACCTGCCCCAGAAAGAACTTACCAATGAACAGAACCAAGATGCCAGTGAGACAGAGCGGCCCCCACCCCCGGTGTGGGAAGGATTAGCACAAAGCTGAGTCTCCAGGGAAGAGGGGGAACAGTTTTGCTTTTCAGCATGAATGAGGGACTCTAAGGTCCTGAGAACTTTCTCCTCCTGAGGAAAATAGAGGAAGTACTGTACAAAAGTGGAAACTCGTGAGTGAATGCACCCAACTTCTAAGGAGCGCATGAAGAAACAGGAGAACCAGATGCAGAAGAAGGAAGCCCAGGAGAAAGCCAACCTGGCAGTGGGAGCCAAGCTCCCCAGGGCTCATCAATGAGTTCTGGAACAGGCAAGTGAACTGCAAAGAAACTGAACGACTTTATGAGCACAGCCTTAGAAGGAAACAAGTGCTGTTCAGGGTCAGCCAGCAAAGGTGAGCCCCTAGTGAAACTGCAGGCTTTGCTTGGGACGCAGGAGAGTTACACCTACAAAATCAGGTGGACAGGAAATACCCTGGCCTTCTTAGGATTGGGCCACAGTGAACGATTTTGGTTGTACACTGGATGAAGGGATCCAGTATTGCTGGAGCCCCAACCCACTTTCCACAAAGAAATTCCCATTGTTTCTGCAGCAAGAGAATTCCATTTTTCTCTACACATTCTTGACCCAAGTCTGGTACTGAACAAGAAACTGACTGAATTCAGGGCTGATGAGAACATGTGATGAGACTGAAACCAAAAGGACAATGTAGATGGACCCAGAGGGGATCCAGGTATCAAGCTGATTAGTGCTGGTACCTTCCCTCTTCTGCCCCAGTGAATCACACCACAACGTGTGACAAGCAGTTGGAACAGAAACAAAAATGCAGGTTGCACAGATCAAGGTAGGAAGGGCAGGTACTTCTACAGAATGCATTTGGCAAAAATACTCTAGATCCAATTCCCAACGAACTACAACTATCTAGCCTGGCTGCCACATAAATTCATACAACAGTGTTTGTGACGATTAACACAGGAATAGCTTACTCTTCGGCAGCCACTTTTCTTCGTTCAGAGAAATCCATCACGATACCCAATTTCTTCCTTAGCAGCTTCAATTCCACTTCCTTAGCTGCTTTCAAAGAACTCAGGGCGTTGCACTTCTGTTCCAGGACCTTTTTGCTTTCTGTAAAGGATGAGTTTTCTTTTGTATGAGTGGGCATGGGACCTGAGAATTTGGTTTTGTTGGGGAAAGGAGAAGGGCAAGACCTTGAAGGCAGGAAGGCATTCTTTGCCTTCCCAGTGCAAACTCATTGCCAGCATCTGGGGATTTCTTTCCCTAAAAATAACATACCCTTCAGTACACGTTTTTTGGACTCCAAGGCTCCCTGCTCTTCATCCTCCAATGCATCTTGGGCCTTGAAGACGGATATGAGGAAAGACATTCAAGAAATCATGATCACAGAACAATGTGAGTGCACCTAACAGAACGGGATCATGCAGTGCAACAAAGAAAGCCCTTGAGGCATAAATAGAACAAGGAGAAAGTAAGGAGACCCACACTTTTGTATACACACATATACACAAACACACACAAACACATATACCTAATTATATACATAAATTATATATGTACATATCTTCCCCTATTAACATTGAAAATTCTCTCTTCAGCATTGAGAGGAAGGGACTATACAATTTGGCTGGCTATCACCCTTCATAACTCAAGTATCTTGTGGGATTTTCTGCATATCTTGGAGGGCAGGGCTGAACGATGTGATAATTACCTAGCTGTGAAATAAACCATACTTCCTAGTCCTTGAAATAGCAGACCTCATCGTGATGGTCCTAAGTGAAATTCCAGCTCACTGTTCGGTAGGAGTTTCAGTTCCCAGATGCCCACTCTCTACTGTGGTAAACAGCAAGCGAATACGCTGCCCTCCCCTCACCCAATGACCAAAAGCCTCCCGAGCCACGTTAAGGTAAATCTCAACAGCCAACTCTTACCATGTCCTCATTCTTGACATTCTTCTCTCTCATAGCTTGCAACATAGTCCGCTTGAAATGAAGGGTGACACTTAAATTTGCATTAACCCGTTCAACCTTTCCGATGTTCTCCTTCAACAAAACATATTGAATGAGTAATAATAATTCATCACTTAGGGCACGTGGGTGGCATCTGGGTGTCGCAGTAGGTCCAACTCCTGCTTTCATTTTGGCTCCAGTCCCCACCTCAGAGTCATGGGACTGACCCCTGCGTCAGCCTACACACTCAGCATGGAGTCTCCTTGGGATTCTCTCTCTCCCTCTGCCCCCCTCCACTCGCTCTTTCTCTCTCGCAAATCAATCTTTAAAATAATAATAATAATAATAATAATAATAATAATAATAATAATAATAATTCATTACTTTTATTTCTGTTGTTAGAACACAATTCAGGCAAAGAAGGGATCCTTACCTTCAATTTAAGAATTTTGTCAGAGACAAACTGATGTTCTCTCTTCATTTCTGCGCGATGTTTCTTTCTTTCCCTGATCTATAAAATATACGAAAAGGGAATCAGAATTCAAAAATAGCAGAGTGTTAGGCAAAGCTATCTAACGCTGTGTGACTCCTTTCTCGGATAGAGAGGCAGTGCTCTACACTTGTGAAGCTTCTCTTGAATCGCGATCATTTGTGGGTCACGTGAAATAGGTCAATAGGATGAACTACCAGAGGGGGAAGTAACCAAAATGAAATCACAAAAAATATTTGAAAGGGCACTGATACCTTCTCCTCCCAAATGGATATTTCTTTAGCAAGTTCCCTGTTTTCATTTTTAAGCCGATGGATCTTTTCAGCTATTTGTTGTAAAGTAACTAAAAGGAGAAAAAAGAATTTCTAAGATAATTAGCAAAACCAGTGACATCGAATAATCCCACTGTAATAGCCCCAGAGACACATTCTTGGACACTTGGGTGTAACTAACTTGATAGCATTCCCATTGTGCCTGAAAAAGCAAGGTTTAGCAGCATTTGAAACCTAAGACAACCTATTTCAGGGAGATTCCTACTTAAAATGTTTTCAGAAATAGAGAAACACAATCAAATGTCTTCTATTTTTCTCCCATCTGTAAGCATCATTCTTGGAAAATTCAATCACTGCAAATACTTATGTCATCACCAGAGATGTAACAGAAAAATCAAGCATCCTTTCAACTAACATCTCTCTCCTCCAATGATTAAGGTACGTAAGTAGGTCCCTGCAAACAACCCAAAATGAACAAAACCATCCTTTGCTCCTGCTCAGCGCCACGTCTACTTCCAGGTCCTACTTGGAATTCCACACAAGGAAAGCTCAAAATGTCAACTGAGTGGCTACTCAAAGGCCTTCCATGACTTCCTGCTGCTCACAGATTGCCTTTCAGGAACCCCAGGCTGGGGGCTCTGGAGGACCAGATCTTTGGAATCAAACACACTTGGGTACACTCTCCATGTTACACAGAGTCTCTGGAGTGCCTGGTAACTCACACTCCCTGGAACACAAGGTTTTCTCAGCCCAACTTGAGAATGCCACCCTCCATCCTTAAGGGAAAACAACCCTCATGAAGCTCCCTATCACAAGTGGATAACACCTGTAAGCTCTAGAACACAGACTCCTCTAACAGGCACTTAATTCTCTCATCTTGGGGCACCTGGGTGCCTCAGTTGGTTAAGTGACTGCCTTCAGCTCAGGTCATGATCCCGGGGCCCTGGGATCCAGTCCCACATCCAGCTCTCTGCTCAACTGGGAGCCTGCTTCGCCCTCTCCCTCTGCCTTCCACTCTGCCTGCTTGTGCTCTCTCTCTGTCAAGTGAATAAACCAAATCTTTCAAAAAATAATAAGTCTCTCATCTTACCTCAAGTGCAGATTCTCTTCTATTGGCCCAATGTGAGTGCTCTCGTGCCCCGAGATCTCTCTTCTCACCACCACCACTGCTGCACTCACAGGGACAAACACCAGCATTCGAGGGTTTGCTAAGGGCCAGGCAGCCACCTCGGCCGTCAGACAGCACCATGGAATCACCACAATCCATGAGGCCCGGACACAATACATTACCACCCCTGGCACACGTTCCTTTCCACTCCTTCTCCCCTGGCAGGAAAGGCTCCCTCCACTTCAAACTCAAAAGCATGCTTTAAACCTCTCTTGTGACACACACTCTGCCTGGCAATACCTGTCTTCTTCTCCAAGTGTAGCCTGCTTGATAGACTCAGAGTGTTTTCTCATCGTCACATTTCACCAAGAGCCAGGTCATGGCAAAGTACCCACTCCAGACCTCAGGCTCCTATCCTCACTTGCCTCCTAAACTTCTCTCTGCAAAATTACACCCTTTTTGTTCTCCCTCCTCCCATGAGGTGTTCCTCCTCCTGGTCTCCTAAGAGATGGCAACACCCTCCACATTATCACTTAGACTCCACATGGAGAAGAGAAAGATTTTCAAGACTTAACAAGTCAATTAGACATCAGAAGTCACCACATTTATCCCTAGTCAAATTACACCCACATCAAACACCGGTACTGAGAATTTATTACAAAGAAAACTAAAGCCAGAAATCTTACCTTCATATTGTCGAGGGGCAATCTAAGAGTGGAAGAAACAAAATTAAGTTTGATGTCAAAACATATTACTAGAAAGAATCTACAGTTCAGATAAATACTGAAATAGTAATCGAAAGAAGTTACAGTAATCATTTTACTTAGCAGAATGAATTCACAGGATTAGAAAGAAGACAAAATTAGCATTTCTAACTATGAAACTCATCTATGACTTTCTCTGAGTCATCATAGTTCACAATTCATTTTTGATAAAGAGCACAAAGGTGTATAACTTACGTTTTACCTCAAAATCTATTCACATTCTATTAAATGAACGTTCACCCTATTCAATTTTGACAAGGGATCGGGTGGACATTTAAAAAATAATCATTAATTCATCGTTTCCCTAACTGTTTTGTAACCAATATCCACACTGAAGTTTAGAACCTGGGATTATTGTTCAATCCTGAAAGATATAAAATGGAAGGAAGGAAGAAAGAAAGGAAGGCAGGCCGGTAGGGAGGAAGGCGAACAAGCAAAAACTCTGAGAAAGATATGCTTCTTGCCTTCTCTAGAAAGCCTTTCTGAAATCTTACAAAGACTTGGCTATTTGCTGAATTCACATGCAGTTACAGCACACAAGGTGTTATGAATTTTCCCAGACTACTACAAATGGAGGGTCATCAAAAAGAAATGAAAGCTATCGACGAGAAAAAGAGTGGCACGTGGCGAGTGATGAAGCATGAGCAACAACAGAAATGACAGCTGATGTTTCGAAAAAGGGGAACCAGGCTCCCCAGAATCGAGTCACCCAGATAAATTATAGCTCAATAAAATCTAGGCAAGACCCCATTTTGACACCATTAACATATTTCCCCGTTCAAAAGTTTTACAGGATGATGAGAGGCTGAGGCCAGCCCCCAAATCTTGCCAGGATATTGGAATATCAGCACACTATCAACAAGCCAGTCATGATAATGTTGTTGGGGAATGTGCATCAGTGGAGGGCAAACAGAAAATCATGGCTATTCCATTAATTTCACGTGCTGCTTAGGAACCTCTGAGCTTCCGTGGCCCTTGTCACCCAGCCCCACTGGCGGGAAAAGTGAAAAGATGGATGGGGCACACCAAATACTTAATATTTTTGTTTTCTTTCTGAAGGGAAGCTTTCTCCATTGGCCGGGACAGGGAGAAAATTCCCATTTAGAAATAAACTCAAAAGTTTTCTGTTCTTCTCAGAAAGGTCTGCCCTCAAGTGAAATATGTCACCAGAGCCTAATTGGGGGTTTCCCAAAGACTAAGCAATAGAGCTGAGGGCAAATACTCAACTCCAGTGCTCTCTCCTCCCTGTCTCACCTGGGAGTAAACTCAGTCTAACCCCTAGCCAGTTAAGTAGAAAACATCACCCTAAAGTCCACTTATCTAAGTTTCTTTACTAGGACACAATACCTACCTTTCAACACAACCTTACAGGGCACACTACAGGTAAAAACCACAACAGCAAGCACTAGAAACACACTTCCCATGGCAGAGATGATGGGATTAAGCAGGCTAGGAATTACAAGTCCCTTCCATGTATGATACTGGATCTCAGAATAAAATGGACAATAGGAAGAAGAGATGGTGAATGTACACAGAGAGATGAAACTCTAAGATTTTAATGTAATTCTAGACAACAACACCATAGCAGAAATCAAGAATGCCTTTGATGGGTTCCTTAACAGACTCAACATACCAGAGGAAAGAATCATTGAGCCTAAAGAAATTCCAGTAGAAAATTCCAAAAGAGAACACAAAGACAAAAATTACAAAGACGGCACAGAAAATCCAAGACTAGTGGGACAAATACAAAACATGTAACACACAAATTATAGGAATACCTATTCCTACAGGAGAGAAGGGAGAGATATTTGAAGCAATGACTGAGGATTTTCCAAAATTAATATAGTCACCAAATCACAGATCCAGGAAGCTCAAAACATCGAAAGCCAGATAAATACCAAAACAAACACACAAACAACTAACAAACAAAAAACACTAACAATGCCTGATCTAGACTATTCAGCTACAGATCATTAAAGACAAAGAAACAATTCTGGAAATCTGGAGCAGGGGTTGGGCTAGGTGTCTGAAGGAGGTGGAGGGGAGCAATAACACCTTACCCAAGAGGAACAAGGATAAGAACTACATCACACTTCTCAGAAACCATGCCATCAAGAAGGACAAAATGTTTACAGTGTTAAAAGAAACATCAAACTAGAAACCCGGCCATTGAAATGATCCTTCAAAACACACTACAGGGTAAGGAAAACTGTCAGGGGTAGTGACAGTCATTACTTCAATGGTAAAGGGGTCAATTCTCCAAAAAGACATAACAATTTCTAATGTGCGTGCATTAACAACAGAGAGTCAAAGTACATGAGGCAGAAACTGAAAATATTGCTGGTGGGAATAGATGAATCCACTCCTACTGCTGGAGAATTCAAAATCCTCTTATTGGTCATTGACAGATCCAGCAGATACAGAAGTTCCATGAGAACACAGGTGAACTGAACAGCATCACCAATCCACGGCATCCATTAACATCTGCAGAATACTTCATTCAACAACAGAAGTACAGACATTCTTCACAATCTCCCATGGAAAAGTCACTGAGAGAGGCCATATTTGGGGCCATAAGATACATCTGAACAACCAAAGGAATAGAAATCACAGGAAGTATGTTCTCAGGCCACAAATGACTCAGACTAGACATCAAGAACAGAAAGATAGCTGGAGAATGACCAAACAATGGAGATTAAACAACACACTTCTGAAGAACACATGGGTTGGAGGGTAAGAGGAGGGAAGGGTGAAAGAGGTGAAGGGGATTGAGAGTACACTTATTGTGATGAGCACTAAGAAATGTATAGGATTGTTGAATCATGTTGTACACCTGAAACTAATATTACACCGTTTGCTAATTATGCTTGAACATAAAGAAAAACACACGTATGGATCAAGAAGGCACCTCAATAGAAATTTAAAACTATTTTGGCCAAAGCAACCTTTTTCATGACACATCTCCAAAGGCAAGAGAAACAAAAGATAAAATGAACTTGTGGGACTTCATCAAGATAAAAAGCTTCGGCACAGCCAAGGAAACAGTCAAAAAAACTAAGAGGCAGCCCACAGAATGGGAGAATATATTTGCAAAGGATACTACAGATAAAAGACTGGTATCCAAGATCTGCAAAGAACTTCTCAAACTCAATAGGCGGGAAACAAGTAAACAAATCATAAAATGGGCCGAAGATATGAACAGACACTTTTCCAGTGAGGACATACAAATGGCTAACAGACACACGAAAAAATGTTCAAAATCATTAGCCATCAGGGAAACTCAAATCAAAACCACACTAAGATACCACCCTACGCCAGTTACAATGGCAAAAACTGACAAGGCAAGAGACAACAATTGCTGGAGAAGATGTGCAGAAAGGGGATCCCTCCTACATTGTTGGTGGGAATGCAAGTTGGTACAGCCACTCTGGAAAACAGTGTGGAGGTCCCTTAAGAAGTTAAAAATTGAACTACCCTATGATCCAGCCATTGCACTACTGAGTATTTACCCCAAAGATACAAACATAGTGAAGAGAAGGGCCATATGAACCCCAATGCTCATAGCAGCATTGTCCACGATAGCCAAATCGTGGAAGGAATCGAGATGCCCTTCAACAGATGACTGGATTAAGAAGTTGTGGTCCACATATACAATGGAATATTACTCCGCTATCAGAAAGAACGAATTCTCAACATTTGCTGCAACATGGACGGCACTGGAGGAGATAATGCTAAGTGAAATAAGTCAAGCAGAGAAAGACAATTATCATATGGTTTCTCTCATCTATGGAACATAAGAACTAGGATGATCGCTAGGGGAAGAAAGGGATAAAGAAAGGGGGGGTAATCGGAAGGGGGAATGAAGCATGAGAGACTATGGACTCTGAGAAACAAACTGAGGGCTTCAGAGGGTAGGGGAGTGGGGGAATGGGATAGGCTGGTGATGGGTAGTAAGGAGGGCATGTTTTGCATGGTGCGCTGGGTGTTATACGCAACTAATGAATCATCGAACTTTACATCAAAAACCAGGGATGTACTGTATGGTGACTAACATAATAAAAAAAAAATTAAAGAAAATAAAATACTGTGTAATGTTCCAAAAAAAAGAAATTTAAAACTATTTCAATCTAGGTGATAATCAAAATTGACATTATTAGAGGGAAATTTTTAGTGCTGAATGGATATAAAAATGTCCAGTGACTATAAAATTTTCTGCTTATTTATGAATAAAAGTATATCAGGTACTTTGGTATACTTACAGCGAGGACGGTTCTCCAGATGTAAATGAGAAAGGCACAAATGCCCAAATAGCCAGTAAGAATGGCAAAGTTCCACAGAACTCCAGCCCCATCAAGGCCGAGAATGAAACGGTCAGGCACAACGTGGACAAGCTGAAATAACATTTGAGATAATGAAGAATCTCAACGACATTCACAATGTATATGTCACAAGGAATCAACTTCACAGACTCCCCACCAGCCTCCAGGAAGTAAGCACACCTCTCAACTGCCTCCTCCTGGAGGAGAAGGAGCACAGAGGGATTACAAAGGAGCAGGGGCCAACTTTGGGGACTGATGAGTGTGTTTGCTCTCTTACTTGGTGATGGTTTCATTGCTGCTTACCTATGTCAAATATCAACAAACTGTATTCTTTAAAAAGATGTTGTGATCATACAACATGGAAGCTGCAGGAAAAATCTAATAGGCAAATCTTAAGAGATTTTATTTTCCCTACAAGCACATTGCAGATATTTTTTCTATAGCTAATAGAACTTAAGAATTTATAAGTCAAAATAAAATAGACAATGCAAGTAAATGTAAACTTAGAGTAGGTAAGAAGTCAGTGACTTCTATTGTACATCCATGAAGGACCTGGATAAACTCCTTTGGAACATTTCAAAAAATACACCCAACATGTATGGAAAAACAAGAGAAAGCAAGAATAAAACATGTACTAGAGATAAAAATGAGAATGTTATATGGACAGATGTTCAGATAAGGACATAAGTGAGACAGACAGGAGGTTTCTCATTAACTCATTAATATAACATGGGATTGTTATTCCAACAAAAATAAATTATAGTTATTGTTTGGTTTCTGAAAACATTGATGTTTTCTTTCAATGCTCACTTTGCTTCTGAATCACAGTCCAAAACATCAGATTTCTGAAGTACATAAAGATTTGCATCATCAGGTGATCTTGTATATTTTGAGGATATCTGTGAGGTTTTAGTTACTCGAACACCTATCTCCAAAAAGCCAATGAAAGGAATCCATGTTCCTATTTCTTAGTATTGTAACTAAATCAGTCAGTAGCAATTATAAAATTTAACTTTTTAAAGAGAGAAAACATTAAAATAAAAGATTGCATTTATTTATTTGAAAGAGAGAGAGCATGAGCTGGGGGAGGGGCAGAGGGAAAGGAGGAAGCCGACTGCCTCTGAGCAGGAAGCCGGACAGGGCTCAATCCCAGGACCCTGGGATCATGACCCAAGCCTAAGGTAGACGTTTAACTGCATGAACCATCCAGAGGCCCCTGAATTCTAAAAGAATACTAAATTCCTAGAGATGGACCCCAAAATAAAGAACACATCTCATTTTACAAAAACTAGAGTTATAAGTATTTCAGGAGAAAAGACGTTCACGATGCAATTTGTACTAACTCACACCAAGCTTGAATTTTGTGCAAACACAACTCTCTAGAAAGTAGCCCTGAAATCTATAACATTTCCATCTTTAGCCCTCACTGCTGAGGTCAGGAAAATGTGTGCTGGTGGAAACATACACTGTCTTTGAATAGCCACTGTCTGAAAGACAGCAGTAGCTGTCAGCACTATGGTTGATCACGGGGATCAATTGCACACAAGACAGAGGCCATCTTGTCATGAATGTAAAACACCCCCAGTCGTGGGCACTCGGTACATCTGGCAGCTGTCTGGATGCTGACCAGCAGCTGACTCTTAACTGGATGACATCCAATGGGGCCAATAACACTAGGTTTTCAGAGACAGTGGCCATGAGCAGGTGGAGGTGGGAAATGCAAGACCAGTTAGTTTATGCAAGAGCCCAGAGATGAGGCAGGGTGAGAAAGCTGAACTGATGCAGTTGAGATGATGACTGGGTAGAGGGGAATAATTCCAATCAAGACTACCAAGAAATGTCCTCCTTTGAAGACTCAAAAGAAACAGAACAGAGTCTATTTTGACTGGAGGTATTTGTGTGGAATGATTCTGCCTCAATATAAGGATCCTTCCTGACTACTGACACTTTCCAGATCTCTCTGTAAGAATCTGGTGCAAGCCGATCTAAAGAAGTCTACTTATTTCTAGGGGTGTTCCCTGTCTGTCTCTTTCTTTCTTTCTCTCCTGAGGGTACAGGTTTTACTTTTTAATGACAAAATGAAATATTCACACTGGAAACCAGGTATTTCTTTATATTTGGACAATCCTAAGGACGTTCAGGACCTTTTTACTTTGGGGAAATCAACACTCTGTACATACTTGGCCTAAGAAAGGACGACAACTCATTCACTTCCTGATCCCACCACTCCTAGTGATTTTCCCATGACAAATGTCTCAGCAGAATAAGGTCACTTAGTGTCTGCTGGGCGTCTCAGGGCTCCCATGGACCTGGTGGGACACAGAGTCCCTGGGGACAGCCTCCAAGACCAGAAGGAAAGGGCTGACTCAGAACTTGTTAAAAGTCAACAAACCAGGAAGCATGGAGCACAAAGGACATTTCACTTTTTTTTTTTTAAAGATTTTATTTATTTATGTGACAGAGTGACAGAGAGACAGCCAGTGAGAGAGGGAACACAGCAGGGGGAATGGGAGAGGAAGAAGCAGGCTCATAGCGGAGGAGCCCGATGTGGGACTCGATTCCGGTACGCCGGGATCACGCCCTGAGCCGAAGGCAGATGCTTTAACGACTGCGCTACTCAGGCGCCCAGGACATTTCACTTTTTAACACTCTAGTCCCAACACCAATGCTTGAGATATCTTTGTTCCCAGGGCTGCCAAACTCCACAAATATCAACAATGTGCTGATAGGAAAACAAACTACACATAAGATGGACCCTAAACTTACAAGGCTTGAAGCAGCAGCTTCACCGGGCTTCCAGAAGCCAGTCTAATACCCATAGTTCCTATTAAATTCGAGTTCCTGACATTTTTAAGGACAATTTTAATGAGATATAATGTACATATCATCTAAGCCCCCTCTTTAAGACAAAGAGCTCAATGGCTTTTCGTATCTTCACAAATCCTTCCTTCTTGACACCATAAACCTAGTATTTTCAGGTTTCCATCCTGCCAGCACTGTGGTTTTTGGACCAAGCAGCGCAGACAGGGTGTAGAACTTGGTGTGGACAGTTGTGGCCACAACCCCTTCAGGCTGACCGAGAAACCTGCCCTGTGGTGCTCGGTCTTCAGGGAAATGTGAAGGTCTTCTGAAGTTCCCATCAAGAACCCCAGGAAAAAGCTGTTATTTAACCACCGTGTCAAAGAACCCACTAGGAAGGAAGACACTACCAGCAGCTTTGGGGCACCTGGGTGGCTCAGTCAGTTAAGTGACAAAGTCTTGGTTTGGATCAAGTCGTGATCTCATGGTCCTGAGATTGAGCCCCTCTTTAGGCTCTGGGCTCACCACACAGCTGGCTTGGGATTCTCTCTGTCCCTCACCCTCTGCCCTTCCCTCTGCACCTGTGCCCTTTCTCTCTCTCAAATAAATCAAATCTTAAAAAAAAGAAAAGAAGGAAGACACCACTGAAGTGCCATGTTTACTCACATTTGGGTTTGGGTAACTGGGACATTGGAGCAAGAGAAGCCAGAAGAGCAGCCTCTGCATCTTCATCTCCTGGCGCTTTCAAGGGGTGCTGGGGCACCAGGGAGGAGGTGGAGATCGGGGGTGGTGTGGGAGTGGGGGTGGGTGGGGTAGGGAGTGGTGGGAGGGGATAGGGTGGTAAATAGGGATGGGGGTAAGGTGGAAATAGAGGGTAGGATTGGGGAAGGCGTTTGTCAGGACAAGAGGAGGTCTGGGACAGTGTCAGGGTCAGATCAAGTACTCAAGGGGAGGCAGGAGGGTTCAGAAAGGTTAGTAGGTCAGCAGGTTAGTAAATCACTAGGTCAGCAGGATACAGTAGCAGGTTAAACGATTGGAGGAGGATCCACCTTCTTCCAAGCCTTAACCTGACTGAAGGTATCCTTAGCAACACAGAGGCTGTATACTTTCTCTCGACCAATCAGCTGCCTTTGCCCCTGGTACATCATAATGGACACCCCGTGTGACCTCGTTTGTAAGTATCCCCTTCCCAACTGTCGTCTCACCACACACCATCCCAACGACAGGTCTTCTCTGGAACGTTGGCAGACCTTCTTGTTTCTGCTCCCTCCCAACCCAGGTCCCTGTTCCCTCTTTTTTTCTATTTTTTATTTATGTATTTATTTATTTAATTTTAATGTTTTTTAATTATATTATGTTAGTCACCATACAGTACATCCCTGGTTTCTGATGTAAAGTTTGATAATTCATTAGTTGCGTATAACACCCAGTGCACCATGCTATACGCGCCCTCCTTACTACCCATCACCAGTCTATCCAATTCCCCCACCCCCTCCCCTCTGAGGCCCTCAGTTTGTTTCTCAGAGTCCATAGTCTCTCATGCTTCATTCCCCCTTCTGATTACCCCCCATTCTTTATACCTTTCTTCCCTCAGCGATCATCCTAGTTCTTATGTTCCATAGATGAGAGCAATCATATGATAATTGTCTTTCTCTGCTTGACTTATTTCACTTAGCATTGTCTCCTGCAGTGCCGTCCATGTTGCAGTAAGTGTTGAGAACTCGTTCTTTCTGATAGCGGAGTAATATTCCATTGTATATATGGACCACAACTTCTTAATCCAGTCATCTGTTGAAGGGCATCTCGGTTCCTTCCACGATTTAGCTATTGTGGACAATTCTGCTATGAACATTGGGGTGCATATGGCCCTTCTCTTCACTACGTCTGCATCTTTGGGGTAAATACCCAGTAGTGCAATGGCTGGGTCATAGGGTACCTCAATTTTTAACTTTTTAAGGGACTTCCACACTGTTTTCCAGAGTGGCTGTACCAACTTGCGTTCCTACCAACAATGTAGGAGGTTTCCCCTTTCTCCACATCCTCTCCACCAATTGTTGTTTCTCGCCTTGTTATTTTTGCCATTCTAACTGGCATAAGGTGGTATCTCAGTGTGGTTTTGATTTGAGTTTCCCTGATGGCTAATGATTTTGAACATTTTTTCATGTGTCTGTTAGCCATTTGTATGTCTTCATTGAAAAAGTGTCTGTTCCTATCTTCTGCCCATTTTATGATTTGTTTCTCATGTATTCAGTTTGAGAACTTCTTTGTAGATCTTGGATACCAGTCTTTTATCTGTAGCATCATTTGCAAATATATTCTCCCATTCCGTGGGCTGCCTCTTAGTTTTTTTGACTGTTTCCTTGGCTGTGCAGAAGCTTTTTATCTTGATGAAGTCCCACAAGTTCATTTTATCTTTTGTTTCTCTTGCCTTTGGAGATGTGTCATGAAAAAGGTTGCTTTGGCCGATGTCGTAGAGGTTGCTGCCTATGTTCTCCTCTAGGATTTTGATGGATTCCTGTCTCACATCGAGGTCTTTCATCCATTTGGAGTTTATTTTTGTGTATGGTGTGAGAGATTGGTCAAGTTTCATTCTTTTGCATGTAGCTGTCCAATTTTCCCAGCACCATTTATTGAAGAGACTGTCTTTTTTCCACTGGATGTTTTTTCCTGCTATATCAAAGATTAGTTGCCCAAAGAGTCGAGGGTCCATTTCTGGAGTCTCTACTCTGTTCCATTGGTCTATGTGTCTGTTTTTGTGCCAGTACCATGCTGTCTTTGTGATCATAGGTTTGTAGAACAGCTCAAAATCCAGCAATGTGATGCCCCCAGCTTTGTTTTTCCTTTTCAACAGTTCCTTGGCGATCCGGGGCCTTTTCTGGTTCCATACAAATTTAAGGACTATTTGTTCCAGTTCTTTGAAAAATGTCATCAGTGTTTTGAGCGGGATAGCAATGAAAGTGTAGATTGCTCTGGGTAGCATGGACATTTTAACTAGGTTAATTCTTCTGATCCATGAGCATGGAATAGTTTTCCATCTTTTTGTGTCTTCCTCAATGTCTTTCAAGAGTGACTTATAGTTTCTAGAATATAGGCCCTTTACGTCTCTGGTTAAGTTAATTCCAACGTAACGTATGGTTTTTGGTGCTATTGTAAATGGGATGGATTCCCTAATTTCTCTTTCTTCAGTCTCAGTATTTGTGTATAGAAATGCAACTGATTTCTGAGCATTGATTTTGTATCCCGCCACATTACTGAATTGCTCTATAACTTCTAGTGGTTTGGGAGTGGATTCTTTTGGGTTTTCCATATAGAGTATCATGTCATCTGCGAAGAGAGACATTTTGACTTCTTCCTTGCCAATTTGGATACCTTTTATCCCTTTTTGTTGTCTGATTGCTGTTGCAAGGACTTCTAGTACTATGTTGAATAATAGTGGCGAGAGTGGGCATCCTTGTCGTGTTCCTCATCTTCAGGGAAAGGCTTCCAGCTTTTCCCCATTGAGAATGATATTTGCTGTAGGCTTTTCATAGATGGTTTTTATGAGATTGAGGAATGTACCCTCTATCCCTACACTCTGAAGGGTTTTAATCAGGAAAGGATGCTGTATTTTGTCAAATGCTTTTTCTGCATCAATTGAGAGGCTCATATGGTTCCTGAGTCTTTTCTTGTTGATATGATGTATCACGTTGATCGATTTGCAAATGTTGAACCACGCTTGCATCCCAGGTAGGAATCCCACCTGGTCATCATGGATAATCCTTTTAATGTACTGTTGGATTCTATTAGCCAGGATCTTGTTGAGGATTTTGGCATCCATATTCATTAGGGAAATCGGTCTGTAATTCTCCTTTTTGATGGGGTCTTTGCCTGGTTTGGGGATCAAGGTAATATTGGCCTCATAGAATGAGTCTGGTAGCTTTCCTTCTGTTTCTATTTTTTGAAATAGCTTTAGGAGAATAGGTATTATTCCTTCTTTGAATGTTTGGTAGAATTCCCCAGGAAAACCGTCCGGGCCTGGAGTTTTGTTATTTGGAAGGTTGTTTAGCACTGACTCAATCTCTTCATAATTAATTGGCCTGTTTAAAAAATCAATTTCTTCCTGTTTCAGTCTTGGTAGTTTATAGGTTTCCAGGAAGGCCTCCATCTCTTCCAGATTGCTTAATTTATTGGCATAGAGCTGTTGATAAATGTTTCTAATAATCCTTCCAATTTCATTGGTGTTGGTTGTGAACTCTCCTTTTTCATTCATAATTTTATTAATTTGGATCCTTTCTCTATTCTTTTGGATAAGTCTTGCCAGCGGTTTGTCAATTTTATTGATTCTCTCAAAGAACCAGCTTCTAGTTCTGTTGATCTGCTCCACTGTACTCCTGGTTTCTAATTCATTGATTTCTGCTCTAATCTTGGTCAACTGTTTCCTCATGCGTGGATTAGGCCCGTCCCTCTGTTGCTGTTCCAGCTTCTGGAGGTGAGAATATAAAAACTGCATTTTAGATTTTTCTATTCTTTTGAGTGAGGCTTGGATGGCTATGTATTTCCTTCTTCTGGGCGCTCTCTCCTTCCTTTCCCAACTCCCGTCCTAGGGCCATTGGCTGAACAACATAAAAAACAAAGGAGGATAGAACTGCAACAACAATCAAATACTCAAGCAGGGTGGGAGGTTTCAGCCCCCTCTCAGCAACTCAGTGCAGATTGAACATCCATAAGATGTAGGTCCTGAAAGCAAACCATCTGAATCCCACAGCTATCTCCACATATCTGTCCACATCCTTATACCACTGTGGAGGACACATTAACTGTAGGCACACAGGGTGCAGTTACAAAAATGCACCCGATTTATTTTGTCCACAGGGGAAATTTCAATGTTTCCAGGGAGTGAAATCACACAGAGTACATTTTGGTAATAAAATGGGCTAGAAATCACTATAAAAAGCTAACTAGAAATTCCCGTATGTTTAGAATTTGAGAAGTAACTCTGTAAATAAGAGTAAAGAAATCCCAAAGAAAAAGAGCGATGTTGGAACTCAGTGAAATGAGCATCATAAAATTATAATCAAATACGTCTTCTGGCCAGAAATTCCTGGAATATTGGTGTGAGAAGATTGTACGGTCTCAAAATCATCCCTAATTGACCAAGACATTTTAATACTGCAAACAGCGGTAGATCTGTCACTTATCTCTATGACCCTCCTACCCATTAGCTTGGGCTTTACGTTATGAACCACACAGGGAATCAATCCAAGCTGACTCTCATGGGATCTCCTGGGACCTCCAGGAATGAGAGCATTTTAAGAGAAAACGTTCACCAGCTTCTCTCCTGGGAGATCCAGGGGCCCAGGTTACTCGATGAACCCCTGTGATCATCTCTCCTGGGCCCTGTCCTGAGCAGCACTTCCTAAACTGTTTCTCTCTAGGACTAACACAATGTTTCCCCAACTCATTCAGGCCCAAGGCAGCTGAAAATCAGTGCTCTACAAACCACCACTTCATTATTTTGCAAATTTCTTGTAAATAGGAACCATTCTAGCTCTGCTAAACTAGGAAAACAGTATCTTTAACATAAATATAGAGAAACGATAAAAAAACAAGCGAACAAAAACAAAAGAAGGATCACAAAACATTAGTATTAAATTCTGTTTAGATGCCGCTGCCCACCTCAAGAGCCCCAGAGTTGGGCTGTCCTGGTTATAGAAGGAGAGACCAGCTACAGAAGGGGTGGAGTCAGACTAGCCCAAAAGTGAACAGAGAGAGGCCCAGGCTATAAGGGGGACTAGGGAATTCCATGAAGGATGGCCAGGGTCACCTGATTATAACTGGAACAGGGAGCAGGGAAAGAAGAAGCAGTGAACAGAGTTTGGGGGCATCAAACAGGTGAGATCACTCATGGAGGTGAAAAGTGTCCCCAAAGCCAGTGTCAGCCTCCCATCCACAAAGCCCTTCGTGGCCCCTGGAGACAGGGCCGGGAGCCGAGAGTTTGAGATCCAGCTGTGCTGCTTACCAGCTGTGTGACCCTGGGCTGGTTTCCTTCAGTGAACTGCGAGTGTCCACGCCTGTGTCCGTAACTGTGCGGAGGCCAAGTGAAAGACACATGCTGAGCACCTTTGGACATCAGTATCATCGTCTCCATGGGGCAAGTGTCTCCCAGATCTGGTGCCTCACGTCAGCTGTTATGTCACACCAGTGTTGCACTGGTGACAACCACAGGTCCCTCCTGTGTCAGGCCTGTGCTAAGTCGTGTGCTTTGCACACATCATCTCTCAGGCTCCAGATGGCAGGAGGAGGTCATGAAGAGTGGACAGAGTTATGGGCCCCTGGCGAGGCTGAGGGATTCCTGGGCCCTGGGAAGGGTGAGTGAGTGGGGTCCCCTAGGGAGGGCTGAGAAATGCAGCTCCTGGGCTTACCTTGGAAGGAATGGGGGATTGGGCACCCCTGGAAAGGACTGGAGGAGTCTTACAGGATTCCTGGGTCCCCACAGGGCAGATCCCTCCCACACCTGTGCTGATAAAGGCTGGCATCTGGAAGCAACAGCAGCAGCAGCAGCATTCAGAGGCAGCAAAGGGAGCAGATCCATGGGAGGCTGGATGGAGCAGTGAAGAATGGTCTGGCAGCCAAGTGGACTCACCAGGCTGGGCTGCCCTCGGCCCCTTCCCCTTCCCCAGCCACCTCACTAGCTCTGGCCTTGACCTCACCCTCTAGCAGGGCATGGGCAAGCCAGGCAGAGGTGGACACCTGGGGCCAAGGAAGGGTCCCTCCCCAGATCTCTGTGTCCTGGTTGTTGAATAGACAAAAGGAGTCACCCAGGGCCCCTGGAACCAGGAGGAGAATCTGGCCCGAGAGGCCTCTCTGCTGGGGCTTGGGGAGAATCATGGAAGGACAGCATTTAGCACTGGTTCATTCACAGAATAAAAGCACAACACAAGTCCCCTTGGATGCTGATATCCGTTTATTACCCCAGCCACATTCTGAGCGCTCACTCGGGGACTTGGAAGCAGGAGAGTAACTGACATTAATTTAAAAGAACAAAAATGCTGAAATGTGGTGCTCTTACAAATCAACGTCCAACACTCCCCCCCTCACACTCTCCATAGTGGGGAAACTGAGGCAGCCAGGGATTTGGCAAAGATGACACAGTGGTTTCTGAGGGTTTTGCTGATTACATCTGACTGAACTCCTTTTTCCAAAGGTCACTCCTTTTAATCTTGCCAGTGATGGTTTTGGGCGGTTCTGAGACAAATTCCACCTGGTCAAGGATAAAGCAAACTCATCCTGACTTAGTCCAGCTGTCATTTCCTACCAATGCCCCATGCACCTCCTCTGCCCCTGCACAGTCCCCTAGAAGGGGTGGCACCATGTGGTGGCCCCAGTAGGCTCCACCAAGCATGTCAGGGTGTCATCTGACCCTGGAAGTTAGATGCATCCCTGTGACGTGCTCTGGCCAGTGAGATGTGAGTGGGAGTGAGGGGTGCCACCTCAAACAGAACACTTGGGACAACTGAGTCTGGCATCCCCTCTGTCCATCTCATATAGCACCTGGCAGTTACCTACGGTGGGTCTGCTTTTATCCTGGTCCCAGGAAGACCATGTGGGTGTCTGGCAGGAGCAAGAAAGATACTTCCCTCGTTAGAAGCCGCTAAGACACAGGGCTACTAGTTACACACAGTAACATCTGGCCCATGCTAACTGGCAGGCACCCTCCGGTCTACTCTCTATCAGGCAGCACAGCCTAACATGCAAAGCATGAACTCTGTTGTCAGATACACATGGCTTTGAGCTCCAGATCTGCCCTTTTCTTCACTCCAACCTCAGGCAGTTTACTGTGAGTCTTTGAGCCTCCATTTCCACTCTGCAAAATAGACGGTTATACCATCTCAGGTTTGGAGGGGCTGAAATGAAACAGTAATACATGTAAAGCTTTGAGTCCAGTGCCTGGCACACATAGTAAATGTTCAATAAATATTAGCTGCATGCCTTTATGTTTCGAAGGTAGACATTCAGAAAGCACAGGAACGTATTATTACGAAAGAAGGACATGTTAAATTTTTGGCCCGTGTATCCTTTCAAACTTTGTTTTTCAACAAATAGCATAATATTTACATTCATTCACAGCCCTTTTCCTCTCAACAAGATACTGTGTTCTTTCCATGTTACAAATAACTACCTGCATCATGTTTTTAAGTTATATAATATTAAATACCATGAATAATTTAATCATTTCTCTATTGTTGGGCATTTTCATAGGTTGCAAATGGCATCAAAGACAAATGAAGTAGAATAAAGTCCATCATAACGTATTGCAGGCTAGAATAAATATTATTCTATTAACTCTTCTTTGTTATGTATCTATAAACATATTGGGTTGCGATTTAAAATGTATTCCTGGAGAGAATCCAAGATGGAGGAGGAACAGAAGACCTTAATTTCATACGGTTCCTGGAATTCAGCTAGATAGCTATCAAACCATTGGAACATCTGTGAACGCAACACAAGATGGAATAAAAGAATAGCTGCAACTCTCCAAATAGAACAAGTGACCACCTTCTCCAACGTAGGAGGTGTGAAGTGAATCTGAGGTGATATGCGGAAAGATAAACTGCAGGGGGAGGGAACCTCTGTTAGTTGGCTACAAGAAAGTGGTAGAGAAATGTAGCACAAAATCAGAGCTTTTAGAAGTCTGCTCCAGTGAGGGATGTCCCTGCCTGAAAGGTGCCCAGGTGGCAAAACAGGGCAGAATCCTAGGTGGGTTAGTGTGGTCTCGGGATCCCCGGGGTCACAGAAATAACAGGGGTGCCTGAGTGTGGCAGAGCTCGCAGGCATCGGAGCAGGGAGCCACCTGGAATCAGTGAGCCCAGGAGTGGGCTCTTAGCTCAGGGATGCCATATACCATGAACTGCAGAATGGCCAGGCAACCGCTCTCTGAGCAGGGGCCCAGCAAATGGCAGAACCAGCAGAATCCCCCATTCCTCCCCAGGGAGGAACAGCTCAGGGTGTGCACTGCAGGAGTCTGCAGGGTTTAGAGACACCAGTGGCATCCAGGCTTGAGATACAGATGCTCAGTCACAGGCTGGGTGAGCACAGAGAGCGGGCGGAGACCAGGGAGATAGGAATGATTGACTGCTTTTCCCTGAGGAAGCACTCAGGGGTGGGTCCCCGAGTTCCCGGATCCGGGACTGGAGTTTGGGAGGCCCCCATTTTCATTCTCACATCCGCTAAAGCTGGGCAGAAACCCTTCAGGGAACAAAAGCCACATAGAGCAAACTAGACCAGATTACTTAGCCGGGACCCTGGCAAGGGCGCTACAATTCAGCCCTGACAAAAATACCTGAGAATCAAGGCAACAGGCCCCTCCCCAAGATCTCCAAGAATATCCATTCAAGACCGAGTATACCAATCATTGAGAACTGCAAAACTTCAGCACTAGGGGAATATAGTATATAGAATTCATGGTTGTTTCCCCAGGAATCTCGAGTCTTTCAATTTTAATTTTTTTTCTCTTTCATTTTTCAACCCATTTCTTATTTCATCAACTCTTTCTTAAAAATCTTTTTAAATTTTCATTTGTACAGTTACATTCTATCCTTTCACTGTATTTAATTTTGTTTTTGTAAATACTCAAGTTTTTTTCTTTACAATTTTGGGATGCAGTTTCCTCTAACAGACCAAAATACAACCAGAATCTAGTGTATGGTTCAGTTCTCTTCACCTGTCTGATCATATTCTCTTTTTTCCCCCTCTTCTTCTTCTTCTTCTTCTTTTTTTTTTTTTTTGTTTATTCGTTTTGTTTTCTTAAAGTCTCTTTAAATTTTCATCTTTACAGATACATTCTATCTTTTCAATCTGTTTAATTTTTGTATATATAAATATGCTTTTCTTTACAATTTTGAGATGTAGTTTCTTCTAACAAACTGACCAAAATACACTCAGGATATAGTGTTCTGTTCACCTATCAGTGTATATTCTTTTATTTTCCCTTTTTTTCCACTTTGGTTTTTGTCTTTTAATTTCCATTTGTACGGTTACATTCTATCTTTCCATTGTATTCAATTTTATTTTGGTACATATGTAAGTTTTTCTTTCTTTACGATTTTGGGATCTAGTTTTCTAACAAACAGACCAAAATACACACAGGATCCAGAGTATCGTTCGGTGTATATTTCTTTGGGGTCGTTGTTGCCGTTTTAGTATTTTGTTCTCTCACTCATCTATTCTTCACTGCACCAAATGACAAGATGGAAAAACTCACCTCAAAAAAGAGAACAAGAGGCAGTGCTGATTGCCAGGTCCCTAATCAGTATGGACGTAAGTCAGATGTTGGAAGTAGAGTTCAATAGAGATAACTAGCTGGGCTTGAAAAAAGCATAGAAGACACTACAGAATCCCTTTCTGGAGAAATAAAAGAACTAAAATCTAACCAACTCGAAATCAAAAAGGCTATTAATGAGATGCAATAGAAAATGGAGGTTCTAAGTGCTAGGATAAATGAGGCAGAAACAGTGACTTTACAGATAATACAATGGCACTAAATTCATATCGTTCAATAATTACTCTGAATGTAAACGGGCTAAATGTCCCAATCAAAAGACAAAGGGTATCAGATTGGAGAAAAAAGCAAGACCCATCCATATGCTGTCTGCAAGAGACTCATTTCAGACCCAAAGACACCTCCAGATTCAAAGTGAGGGGGTGGAAAACCATTTATCATGCTAATGGACATCAAAAGAAAGCTGGGGTGGCAATCCTTATATCAGACAAATAGATTTCAAATCAAGGCTGTGATAAGGGATGAGGAAGGACACTATACCATAATTAAAGGGTCCATTCAACAAGATCTAACAATTGTAAATATTTATGCCCTGAACAGGGGAGCAGCCGATTATATAAGCCAATTAATAACAAAATCAAAGAAACACATGGACAATAATACAATAATAGTAGGGGAATTTAACACCCCACTCACTGCCATGTACAGATCATCTAAGCAGAAGATCAACAAGGAAACAAGGACATTGAATGACACACTGGACCAGACGGACTTCACAGATATATTCAGAACATTCCAAACTAAAGCAACAGAATACACATTCTTCTCATGTGCACATGGAACATTCTCCAGAAAAGATCACATACTGGGTCACAAATCATTTCTCTACTGGTACCAAAAGACTGGGATCATTCCCTGCATATTGTGGGACCACAATGCTTTGAAACTGGAACTCAATCACAAGAGGAAAGTTGGAAAGAATTCAAATACATGGAGGCTAAAGAGCATCGTGCTAAAGAATGAATGGGTTAACCAGGAAATTAAACAAGAATTTTAAAAATTCATGGAAACAAATGAAAATGAAAATACAACTATTGAAGACCTTTGAGAAGCAGCAAAGGCAGGCCTAAGAGGGAAGCATATAGCACTACAAGCCTTTCTCAAAGAACAAGAAAGGTCTCAAAATGCAACCTAACCTGACACCTAAAGGCACTGAAGAAAGAACAGCAAATAAAGCCTAAACCCAGCAGGAGAAGAGAAATAATAAGGATTAAGGCAGAAATCAAGGAAATAGAAACCAAAAGAACAGTAGAACAGATCAATGAAAGAAGAAGCCGGTTCTTTTGAAAGAATTAGTAAGATTGATAAACCTCTGCCCAGACTTACCAAAAGAGAAAGGACCCAAATAAAGAAAATCATGAATGAAAGAGGAGAGCCACAATCAACACCAAAGAAATACAAACAATTATAAGAACATATTATGTGCAACTACATGCCAACAAATTAGGCAACCTGGAAGAAATGGAAGCATCCCTAGAGATGTCTGAACTACCAAAACTGAACTAAGAAGAAAAAGAAAACCTGAACAGACCCATAACCAGCAAGGAAATTGAAGCAGTAATCACAAATCTCCCAACAAATAAGAGCACAGACCAGATGGCTTCCCAGGGGAATTCTACCAAACATTTAAAGAACTAAAGTCTTCTTCCAAGGTCTTTCTACAAGGCCAGCATTAGCTTGATCCCAAAACCAGATAAAGACCTCACCAAGAAGGAAAATTACATACCAATATCCCTGATGAACATGGACGCAAAAATTCTCACCAAAATACTAGCCAATACGATCCAGCAGTCCATTAAAAGGATTATTCACCATGACCAAGTGGGATTTATTCCTGGGCTGCAAGGGTGGCTCAACCAGCACAAACCAATCAATGGGGTACACAACATTAATAAAAGAAAGGACAAGAACCACATGACCCTCTCAATAGATACAGAAAAAGCATTTGACAGGTACAGCATCCTTTCTTGATTAAAACTCTTCACAGTGTAGGGATAGACAAAACATACCTCAATATCATAAAAGCCACCTAGGAAAAGCCCATTCATTCTGCATGGGTAAAAACTGAGAGCTTGTCCCCTAAGGTCAGGAACATGGCAGGGACGTCCACTATCACCAATGCTGTTCAACATAGCGCTAGAAGCCCTAGCCTCAGCAATCATACAGCAAAAGGAAATAAAAGGCATTGGCAAAGAAAAAGTCAAACTCACTCTTCACAAACGACATGATGCTGATAACCAAAAGACTCCACCCCCAAATTGCCAGAACTCATACTGGAACTCGGCAAAGTGGCACGTTTAAATCAAGCACAGAAATCAATTGCATTTCTATACACTAACAATGACACAGAAGAAAGAGAAATTAAGGAGTCAAAGCCATATACAATTGAACCCAAACCATAAGATACCTAGGAATAACCTAAACGAAGAGGCAAAGGATCTATCCTCCGAAAACTACAGAACACTCATGAAAGAAATTGAGAAAGACACACACACACACACACACACACACACACACACACACACACAAGGGAAAACGTTCCATGATCATGGATTGGAAGAACATATATTATTAAAATGTTTATGCTACCTAGAGCAATCTCTACATTCAATGCAATCCCTATCAAATACCATCAACTTTTTTCACAGAGCTAGAAGAAATAATCCTAAAAATTGTATGGAACCAGAAAAGACCCCAAATAGCCAAAAGAATGTTGTAAAAGAAAACCAAAGCTGGTGGCATCACAATTCCGGACTTCAAGCTGTCTTATAAAGCTGTAGTCAACGAGACAGTATGGTACTGGCAGAAAAACAGACACATAAATCAATGGAACAGAATAGAGAGCCCAGAAATGGACCCTCAGCAATATGGTCAACTAAACTTTGACAAAGCAGGAAAGAATATCCAATGGAAAAAAGATAGTCTTTTCAGCAAATGGTATTGAGAAAATTGGACAGCCACAGGCAGAAAAGAAAGAAAGTGGACCATTTCCTTATACCATTCTAAAACTGGATAAAAGACCTAAATGTGAGATAGGAAACCATCAAAATCCTAGAGGAGGACACAGGCAGTAACCTCTGTGACCACGGCCACAGCAACTTCTTGCTAGACACATTTCCAAAGGCAAGGGATGCAAAGGCAAAAATGAACTATTGGGACTGCATCAAGATAAAAAGCTTTTGCACAGCAAATGAAACAGTTGACAAAACCAAAAGACAACCAACAGAATAGGAGAAGATATTTGCAAATGACATATCAGATAAAGGGCTAGTATTCACAATCTGTAAAGAACTTATCAAACTCAACACCCAAAGAACAAGTAATCCACTCAAGAAACGGGCAGAAGACATGAACAGACATTTCTCCAAAGAAGACATCCAAACGGCCAACAGACACATGAAAAAATGCTCCACATCACTTGGCATCAGGGAAATACAAATCAAAACCACAATGTGATACCACCTTACACCAGTCAGAATGGTTAAAATTAACAAGTCAGGACACGACAGATGTTGGCAAGGATGTGGAGAAAGGGGAGCTCTCTTCCACTGTTGGTGGGAATGCAAGCTGGTGCAGCCACTCTGGAAAACAGTACCGAGGTTCCACAAAAAATTGAAAATAGAGCTACCCTATGACTCAGCCATCGCACTACTGGGTATTTACCCCATAGATACAAATGTACTGATCTGAAGGGGCACCAGTGTTTATACCAGCAATGTCCACAAAGACTATCTATGAAAGGAGCCCAGATGTCCATCGACACATATTGAATGGATAAAGAAGACGTGATATATATAGATGGATAGATACATAGATAGATAGATAGCTAAGATGGAATATTATGCAGCCATCAAAAGTGAAATCTTGCCATTTACAGTGATGTGGATTGAAAGAGGGTATTATGCTGAGCAAAAAAAGTCAATCAGAGAAAGACAATTATCATATGATCTCACTAGTATTTGGAATTTAAGAAACAAAAGAGAGGATCATAGGGGGAGAGAGGAAAGAGGTTAAAAGAAGACAAAACTAGAGAGGGCAACAAACCGTAAGAGACTCTTAATCATAGGAAGCTGACTGAGGTTTGCTGGAGGGGAGGGGGGGTGGAGGGATGGGGTAATTGGGTCATGGACATTGAGTAGGGCATGTGATGTAATGAGCACTGGATGTTAATATAAGACTGATGAATGACAGACCTGTAAGTCTGAAACCAATGATACCGTCTATGTTAATTAAATGAATTTAAATATATGTTTTTAAAAAAAGGAGAGGACAAAAATAAATAAAATCAAAAATGTAAGAGGTGAATTAACAACCAACATCACAAGAACACATAGGATCATAAGAGAACATTATGAACACTTATCTGCCAACAAATAAGACAACCTACAAGAAATTGATCAATTGCTAGAAACATATAAGCTTCTAAAATGGAATGAAGAACAGAAAATTGGAACAGACCAATTACTAGCAATGAAATTGAATCAGTAATCAAAAACCTCTGATCCAAAAGATGAGGACTGGATGGTTTCACAACTGAATTCCACCAAATAATTAAGGAACATTTAATACCTATTCTTCTCAAACTATTCTAAAATACAGAAGAGAAGGATAAGCTTCCAAATTCATTCTATGAGGCCAGCATGACCCTGATGCTCAAACCAGATAAACACACTACAAAATAAGGAAACTAAAGGCCAGTATCTCTGATGAAACTAGATGCAAAAATTCCCAACAAAATTTTAGCAAACTGAATCCAACAGGGCATTAAAAAACAAAAACCATTCCCCCCGGTCAAGTGGGATTTCTTCCAGGGATGCGAGGGTGGGTCAATATGCACAAATCAAGGCGACAGATCATAGTAACAAGAGACAGAAAAACAACTATATGATCATGTCAATAGATGAAGAAAAATCATTTAACGAGGACAACATCTATTCATTATTAAAATGCTCAACGAAGTAGGAATAGAGGAAACATACCTCAACAGAATAAAGGTCAGCTATGAAAAACCCATGGCTAACATCACCCTCAGTGCTGAAAAACTGAGAGCTTTCACTCTAGGTTCAGGAGCAAGACAAACATGTCCACTCTCACCACATTTACTCGACATATTACTGAGTCCTAGACACAGCGATCAGACAAGAAGAAATAAAAGGCACTCATATTGGTAATGAAAAAAACAAAATTTTCCCCTATCTGTAGATGACATGAGACTATGACATGAGACTATACAGAGAAAACCCTAAAGACTCTACCAAAAAAACTCCTAGAAGCAATCAATAAATTCAGTAAAGCTTCAGGATACAAAATTTATATATGTTGCATTTGTATATGCTCCTAATGAAGTTGTAGAAACCAAAATTAAGAAAACAGTCCTGTTGACAGTTGCACCATAAAGTTTAAAATACCTAGCAATCAACTGAACCAAGGAGGTGAAATGCCTGTACTCTGAAAGCTATCCAACACTGGCGAAAGAAACTGAAGATGACAGAAGCAAATCCATGAGCAAATTCCATGTTCATCAATTGGGAGAACCAATATTAAAATGTCCCTGCCACCTGAGGGAACCCACAGATTTAATGCAATCCCTATCAAAATACCAACAGCAGTTTTTCACTCAACCAGAATAAAGAATCTTAAAATTTGTACAGAACACAAAGACCCTGAATGACCAAAACAATCTTGAAAAAGAACAAAACTGGAGGTATCACAATTCCAGATTTCAAGACATACTATAACTCTGTAATAATCAAAACAATATGACCTGGCACAAAAATGAATACACAGATCAATGGAATAGGACAGTCCAGAAATAACCCCATCTTTATATGGTCAATTCATCCATGACAAAGGAGACCAGAATACACAATGGGGAAAAGACTTGTCTCTTCAACAAATGGTGCTGGAAAAACTGGACGCCCACCCACAAAACAATGAAACCAACCACTTCCTTACACCACCCACAAAAATAGACTCAAAATAGATTAAAGACCCACATGTGAGACCTGAAACCATAAAATTCCTAAAAGAATACATGCAGTAATTTTTTTGACATCAGCTATGGGAACAATTTTCTAAGCTAGGTCTCCTCTGGCAAGGGACACAAAAGCAAAATTAATTAACTGGGATTACAACAAAATATTAACTTTTGCTCAGTGAAGGAAGCTACCAACAAAACACAAAGGCAATATACTGAATGCGAGATGTTTGCAAATGATGTGTCTAATAAGAAGTTAATATCCAAAATACATATAGAACTTATACAATGCCACACCAAAAAAACCCCAAAGTATCCAATTAAAAATAAGCAGAGGACATGAATAGACATTTCTCTCTAAAGAAATACAGATGGTCAACAGACACCTGAAAAGATGCTTACTTTCACTAATCATGGGGGAAATTCAAATCAGAATAAGATATCATCTCACACACATCATAAGGGGTAGAAGAAAAAACACAAGAAATAACAAGTGTTGTTGAGGATTGGAGGAAAAGGTACCCTCATGCACTGCTGGTGGGAATGCAAACTGATACAGCCACTACGGAAAACAAGATGTGGGTTCCTCACAAAATTTCTAAATACCATACAATCCAGTAATTCCACAGTGGGCATTTACCCAAGGTAAATGAAAACACTAATTTGAGAAGAGAGATGCACCCCTACATTAACTGAGGCATTATTACCACAGCCAAGATACGGAGGCAACCCAAGTGTCCGTCCATACATTAGTGGATATAGAAGATGTAGTATATATTCAATAAAACATTACTCAGATATTAAAAAGAAGTTGAGATCTTGCCATTTGCAACAACATGGATGGATCTAGAAGATATAATGCCAAGCGAAAGAAGTCAGAGAGAGACAAATACCATGTGATTTCACTCATATCTGGAATTTAATAAACAAAGAAAAAAGATGAATCCAAACAGACTCTTAAATACAGAGAACAAACTGATGGTTGACAGAGGAGAGGTGGGTGGGGGGATGGGTGAAAAAGATGAAGGGGATTACGAGGACACTGATGGTGATGAGCACAGAGTCATGTATACAGTGGTAGAATCATATTGCACACCTGACACTAATATAACACTTACTTATACATGAATAAAAAAAATTTAAAGAATAATGGCACAACAGATTTGTTGATTTCTTTATCTTGGAATGAAAATGTGACACATTTAGTTTCTGAAATCATTCATAAATTGGAAAAAAAAAATGGGGGTATTGTCCTATTATTGCCCCTATCCAGATATATAATTGAGTAACTATAGCAGGTCTGTGCAGTATAAGCCATTATTTCTTCCCCCCAAATGATTATGCCCCCTTGCATCTTATTCAGCAAATTACCTTAATTTCATACGCAAAAGGTCTCCATTTATGATTTCAAATGTGCAAACCTTAAAATTGCACACATAGGATATATACCTCTTTTCAAATTAAATGAAATGGGGGGGGGAGTCTTATGTCTAAAATATACCTATATTTACTACATAGTTAAAATATCAAATGAAATACACTATGATGAAATGACATCACACTGATACAGATACATTCCTTTTTTAAATGACTAGTCAATGTGGGAAGATATTTTCACCTGTGTGGAAAAAGTTAGTAATAACCTACAACAACAAATCCTGAAGTTATACAAAGCTGCATTCTCCTTAGAAGGCCTATCTTCTTGTCTTACAAGTCACAGGAAGGAGGCATGACAGTATGTGTTATGAATGTACAACTTAGGAAGATACAGGGGTGCCTGGGTGGCTCAGTCAGTTAAGCATCTGCTTTTGGCTCCGTTCATGCTCTCAGGGTCCTGGATGGAGTCCTGCATTGGGCTCCCAGCTCAATGGGGACTCTGTTTCTCCCTCTGCCTCTCCCTCCTGCTCACACTCTCTCTCCCTAAGGAATAAACAAAATCTTAAAAAAAAAAACAAACAAACAGGAAGATATATGAATATATGTGAATTAGAAAATAAACAAAAGAGAAAAGTGAATAAATTGGAAATGTATGAATTGGTGGATGCAAGCACCATTTTTGGGTGTTATATGCAACTAATGAATCATCGAGCTTTACATCTAAAAACCAGGGATGTACTGTATGGTGACTAACATAATAAAAAAATATTATCATAGGGGCGCCAGGGTGGCTCAGTCATTGCGCATCTGCCTTCGGCTCAGGGCATGATCCCGGCGTTATGGGATCGAGCCCCACATCAGGCTCCTCCGCTATGAGCCTGCTTCTTCCTCTCCCACTCGCCCTGCTTGTGTTCCCTCTCTCGCTGGCTGTCTCTCTCTCTGTCAAATGAATAAATAAAATCTTTTAAAAAAAATAGTATAATAAAATAATAAAATAAAAATTAAAAATTAAAAAAATAACATGTTTTTTCTTCCAAAACAGATTCAAAAACTCTGCTTAGTACAATCTTCTCCATATTTAGAAGTGTTCCTGATAATTTTTTTTTTTAAGATTTATTTTCTTTGAGACAGAAAGCAAAAGCCAGTGGACAGGTAGAAGGAGGGGGAGGAGAGAGAGACAGAGAGAGAGAGAGAGAGCGCGCACCTGCAGATTCCATGCTGAGTGGGGAAGCCCAACCCAGGGCTCAATCCCAGGACCCTAAGATCAAGACCTGAGCTGAAATCAAGTCAGACACTTAACTCACTGACACCCAGGTGCCTCTGACCTGGGGTTTTGAGGCCAAGTTTTCTCCTAGATTTCAAGCTTCATACCCTGTGTCTGAGCTCTCCAAGCTTTACCTGGGATCTATTGATGGTCTTTTTTTTTTTTTTTTTTTTTTTAATCACCCCTGAGTGTACTTGTTTGGCCTTCAGGTCTGATTCAGATTCTTCCTGAAGGATCTGTGCAGTCTTTAGTCTAATTCCTGTCTGGAATGGGACTGCTCCTAATGGAATTGGGCTAGCCCTCAATCTGAGTCCTTTTAAAAGCAGACCCTTCCAGTGGGAACTCTGTCAGTTGCAATTGTGTAGGCTTTGGTCCTATTCCCCTTTGCAACTGCACTCTTCCCTTTGGGACTGTGCCTGTTGGAACTGCACTAGCCTTCAGTCTCTGGTCTGTTTGGGACTGAACTGTTCTCTCTGAAACTGGGCTGGCCTTTGGTATGATTCCTTCTGGAAACAGGATGGCCTTGAAATTCTTTTATAAGAAATGGGATCCCAGTCATCAAAATGCTTTAGGGCATTTCACCCATGGGGACACTGGATGGTTTTATGTTTAAAAATAGTCTTTAAATTTGTATGGAACCAGAAAAGGCCCCAAATCTCCAAGGAACTGCTGAAAAGGAAAAACAAATTGGGGGCATCACAATACCGGATTTCGAGCGGTACTACAAAGCTGTGAATTCAAAGACAGCATGGTACTGGCACAAAAACAGACACATAGACCAATGGAACAGAATAGAGAACCCAGAAATGGACCCTCGGCTCTTTGGGCAACTAATCTTTGATATAGCAGGAAAAAACATCCAGTGGAAAAAAGACAGTCTCTTCAATAAATGGTGCTGGGAAAATTGGACAGCTACATACAAAAGAATGAAACTTGACCAATCTCTCACACCATACACAAACATAAACTCCAAGTGGATAAAAGACCTTGATGTGAGACAGGAATCCATCAGAATTCTAGAGGAGAACATAGGCAGCAGCCTCTATGACATCGGCCAAAGCAAACTTTTTCATGACACATCTCCAAAGGCAGGAGAAACAAAAGATAAAATGAACTTATGGGACTTCATCAAGATAAAAAGCTTCTGCACAGCCAAGGAAACAGTCAAAAAAATCTAAGAGGCAGCCCACGGAATGGGAGAAGATATCTGCAAATGATGCTACAGATAAAAGACTGGTATCCAAGATCTACAAAGAACTTCTCAAACTCAATACACGAGAAACAAATAAATAAAAAAATGGGCAGAAGATACGAACAGACACTTTTCCAATGATGACATACAAATGGCTAACAGACACACGAAAAAATGTTCAAAATCCTTAGCCATCAGGGAAATTCAAATCAAAACCACACTGAGATACCACCTTACGCCAGTTAGAATGGCAAAAATAGACAAGGCAAGAAACAACAATTGTTGGAGAGGATGTGGAGAAAGGGGATCCCTCCTACATTGTTGGTGGGAATGCAAGTTGGTACAGCCACTCCCGAAAACAGTGTGGAGGTCCCTTAAAAAGTTCAAAATTGAGCTACCCTATGATCCAGCCATTGCACTACTGGGTGTTTACCACAAAGATACAGATGTAGTGAAGAGAAGGGCCATATGCACCCCAATGTTCATAGCAGCATTGTCCACAATAGCTAAATCGTGGAAGGAGCCGAGATGCCCTTCAACAGATGACTGGATTAAGAAGTTGTGGTCCATATATACAATGGAATATTACTCCGCTATCAGAAAGAACGAGTTCTCAACATTTGCTGCAACATGGACGGCACTGGAGCAGATAATGCTAAGTGAAATAAGTCAAGCAGAGAAAGACAATTATCATATGATTTCTCTCATCTGTGGAACATAAGAACTAGGATGATCGCTAGGGGAAGAAAGGGATAAAGAAAGGGGGGTAATCACAAGGGGGAATGAAACATGAGAGACTATGGACTATGAGAAACAAACTGAGGGCCTCACAGGGGAGGGTGGTGGGGGAATGGGATAGACCGGTGATGGGTAGTAAGGAGGGCACATATTGCATGTTGCACTGGGGGTTATAAGCAACTAACGAATCATCGAACTTTACATCGGAAACCGGGGATGTACTTATGGTGACTAACATAATATAATAAAAAATCATTAAAAAAAATAAAAAATAAATAAAACAAAATAAAATAAAATAAGGGGGCAATATGAGAAAAAAAAAAAACAAATTATGGTCCCTCTGGAGGCATATTTTTAAATAAATGGACTGACCTAACCTGAAATAATTGACAACTTCAATGGCCATGATGAGGAACTTTTGATCATCCCAACCTTAATTTTCTCACACCTGAATGGACTGCCATGGTTCTAAAATTGACAAAACAGGATACCGATTACAATAGGTATTTGGAAGCTGCCAAATGCTAACAAGAATCGAAAATTGCATCTCTCCAAATACAATTTGTAAACTAAATGAGGGGGCGACGGGGTGGCTCAGTCAAGTGAGAGTCTGCCTTCTGCTCAGGTCTTCATCCCAGGGTCCTGAGCTGAGTTCCCCATCAGTCTCCCTGCTCAGTGGGGAGCCTGCTTCTCCCTCTCCCTCTGCCTGCCACTCTCCCTGCCTGTGCTCTGTCTCTGTCAAATAAATAATTTTAAAAAATTAAATAAATGATGCAAGCATACAATTAAAGAGACAAAACAGGGCTTCTGAGTCCTCTTCTTCTCCTCCCCCACTTTCTTTGTCTAAGGAGGGGAGGCAACCACATTGTGCTCAGGCCACACCTCAGGCCCCACCTCCAGCACCATCTCCCTCTGTTATCTCTGCACCCTCTCATCTCCTCTGCTCCCACACTCTTATCTGATGTGGGAAACAAAGACAGAAGAAAAATTGTTAAATTTCCTTACTTCCTAGAGCCCAAGTCCTTGAAACAGGCAGAGTGACATTCCTCTAGGGACTCAACTGCCTTGATGTTAATACTTTGCTAAGGCCTCTCTCCCTCTTTTCCTTTTACCAAACCTTCCTTTTCCTCTGAAGCTCTCTCTGCTTCCTCCTCTCCTAAACCTCTTGAAACCTGCCCCTTTGAAGTTAAATCTCCTGAGGATCTAAATAGATCCCACATTTCCAACTTTTTTTTTTAAAGGTTTTATTTATTTATTTGACAGAGATAGAGACAGCCAGCGAGAGAGGGAACACAAGCAGGGGGAGTGGGAGAGGAAGAAGCAGGCTCATAGCGGAGGAGCCTGATGTGGGGCTCGATCCCATAACACCGGGATCACGCCCTGAGCCAAAGGCAGTTGCTTAACCACTGTGCCACCCAGGCGCCCCCCAACTTTTTTTTTTTTTTTTGACTACAGTTGACACACAATATTACATTAGTTTCAGGTGTACAACTTAGTGATTCTATAACTTTATACATTAGGCTATATTCACCACAAGTACAGCTACCGTCTATCCCATTACATCACTACGAACCATCATTGACTGTATTCCTTATGCTCTGCTTTTTATTCCCATGACTTACTCATTTCATTACTGGAGGCCTATATCTCCCTCTCCCCTTCACCCATTTTGCCCACCACATGATAGTGAGTGTGCTGTGGGCTCTCCTTTGTTACAATATGTAGATGATTGGCATCTCTGCTCCCCTCCTCACACCTCTTCACAGGAAGACAGCATCCACCTGGGAAAACTTTTGGCCTTAAAAGGGTCATGCAGTCTCCAAAGAAAAACTGCAGTTTGCTCAAACTCAGCTTAGGTATTTAGGTCACCTGATCTCAGAACAAGGACAGTACCTGGATCCAGGTAGACTCAAGGCATCCTCAATTTCCCACAACCTAAAACTAAGCACCAATGACCAGGCTTTCCTGGACTGGCCAGCTACTGTCAACAGTGGATTCCAAACTTCTCTTTTAAGGCTCAGCTGCTGTACATTTTACTAAAACATGAGAAACCTAACACAATTATTCAGAAAGAGGGGGATGACACCGCTTTGAAACTTTAAACAAAAGTCTACCATTAGCCCCTGCCCTTGGAACTCCTAATGACCAACTTCCCTTTTTCATCTCTCTGATACGGAAGGGAATGTCCTTGCAGTGCTCACCCCAAAACACAAGGACCACCATCATCCCACAAGGTATAAGAGTCAACAGGTAGATGCTATGGCTGGGGGATACCCGCCTGCCTCAGAGCCATTCCTGCCACTGCCCTCTGGGATAAGGCCACTGAAGAATTCATCACACCATCCCCTTTAACCATCGCTGCACCCCATGTAGTAGAAGCCCTTCTGAACTCTCCTCACACTCAACATTTTCCAGACAGTCACCTCACCTCCTATGAAATCCTCCTGGTACCACTCCTCACATAACTCTTTCTGGTTCCAAAAGCCTCAACCCAGCCACCCTTCTCCCCTCCTTCACAGATGAAACCCCCCCACAGCCACTTCACACCGACAGGTCACCTGTTGACTCCCTGTGACAATTTTCAGCAAATTGCTCTAACCAAAGCACACTTTTCATGCTTTCCTGATGGTTCTTACTTAGAGGAGGAAAATGATAAATATCTCGCCAGCTAAGCTACCACAACTCCCTTTGAGGACACTGAGGCAGCACCTTTCCCTCTGGCTACTTCAGCCCAGCAGGATGAGTTCTGTGTCCTTAAGGCAGCTTCTATTGTAGCCGAGGGCAGCACTGCAAACATGTAAGGTGATACTCGGTATATGCTTTGGATAGCTAGCTCATGGTTTTGGAATATTATGGAAGAAACGAGGTTTCCTTCCTTACAATGGGGATGAGATTAAAAATGGCTGCTAGGTCTAAAATTCATCAGATGCCATGCTTTTGCCTGCAGATCTAGCTATTATTAAGGTCCCAGGGATATTCTGCACTTGACTTTCTGGAGGCCAAAGGAAACCACCTGGCTTATAGTTCTGCCCAAAAAAAGCTGCTCAAAAGGACACCGAGAGCCAGACCTCTGTCATGTTCTGAAGGGATGTCCTACCAACTGACAATTGGGAAAAATTGAGCAGACATGGCCAACAACAGGGCCCAGACAAGGAGAAACAATGTTGGGAATCTGATGACTAGTTGATAAAAAGAGAGAATTCTGGTTTGGATCAAATAACAATATGGCCATCTCCAAAATTCTAAAATTCCCACTCCTGACAACTGTACAAATATTAAACCATTGGTCTACTGACAAACTGATAGGGTTGATGAACCAGTATTGGTGGGGAAATGCTAAGAAGACTGCAGAAAGTGCCAACCTTGCTTGTCCCACTTGTCCAAAATACGATCCTGGAAAACAAATCCATACCTCCCCTGGGCATTTTAGACTGCTCAATGAACCATTTGAGATTTGGCAACTGGATTTCATGCAACTTTCTCATCTCATGGAAATAAGTTTGTGTTAGTCAATGTGCCTATGTTATCTCACTGGACCAAAGCTTTCCCTTGTAGAAAGGCCAATGACTCTTCTGTGGCTAAAATCCTGTTAGAAAAAATTCTCTCTCCGGGAAAAGCTCTCTTGAACACCACAATGACCAGAAAACCCATTCTACCGTGCAGGCATTTCACTGAGTTTGTGATCTTTGGCCGGTTTTACAATACTTTCATTGTACATTACTATCCCCTAACCTCACAACTGGTCCAACACCATAATGGCAACACTGGGGACCCAATTGGCAAAATCTGCAGAGACTTTCCAATGACCTGGGCCAAAGGCATTGCCAATACTTCTTCTAAATCTCAAGGCCATCCCCTTTGGAGCTCTGACTCCCAACCTTGGAGATAGTCACTGGATATCCATGCATTTGACCTCTGCCCCCTTTTGACCTGGAGTTGAGAAAAGGGGATATATTTCAATAATGCAAAGATCTAGTTGCTTCTATCAAAATGAACACTGTTGTAGCAGAGCAATCTTTTCAGTGTCCACTCCCAGGGGATAATTATCTTGACCATCACACCCTGCAAGCTGGGGATTCTTTCTCTTGGGAAAGACACTTCCACAGAGATTCTCTTCAACCTCCCTTGAGAGGACCTTATCGGATACTGCTAACCAAACCTTGTGCTGCCAAATCCCAGGGAATGGGCTCTTGGGTCCACGGGACACATTTAAAGAAGGCACCAGACCCTGACTGGACCTGGACACCATCTGGTCACGAGAACATAAATACTTCCCAAATTGAAAGAGAAAACATCTGGGGAGACAGCTTTCCCCCACATGTCCGGACCAGGCCTGCATTCCTTTTCTCACTGTTGCTCCTCCTACCTCTTTTGTGCAAAGAACATGCCTTTTTCTGCATTTCCCAGTCTCTTGCAAAAGGAGGAAACCTCTTTGGAGTATGACCTTTCCAGAAATAGCCTCATTTTTATCTTGTGAGCATTTCTAGAGTTTTAGAAGTTTCAGAATTCAAAAGTCTTTCTTTTACCTAAACTATTAACTGCACCCTGATTCCTTTTGTTTGTTTTTGTTTTGTTTTTGTTTGGTTTCTTTAAAGAAACAGAATTTTTAATTTATTAAAAACATTAAAGACAAATAAAAAAAAAAACCATGCCGTGTTTATAGACAGAGAAATTCAAAATCATAAAAAAATGTCAATACTTTTCCAATTGCCTTGTATATTTTATGCAGCAGCAATTAATATCCCAATATGAGTTTGCAAGAAATATGACAGGCTAATTCTAAACTTGATACGGAAGAGCAAAGACCCATAGACAGCCAAGATGCTTCTGAAGAAAAAGGAAAGGGGAGGGCGCCTGGGTGGCCTCATTCGGTTAAGCATCTGCCTTCGGCTCAGGTCATGATCCCAGGTCCTGGGATCCAGTCCCACATCGGGTTCCCTGCTCGGCGGGAGTCTGCTTCTCCCTCTGCACCCCCTCCCATGTGCACAAAAATAAGTAAATAAAATCTTTAGGGGGGAAAAAAAGGAATAAGGAAAGGAGAACTGCCCCACCAGATATCAAGAATTATTATGAAGCTATAAGATTTAGGATAGGGTGTTATTCATGCTGGGAGACTAATGACTACCACTAGTGCACCCAGACCAGAATCACAAATGTATGAGAACTTCATCCATGACACAGGGGGCACTACAGATCACTGGGGAATGGTGTATGAAATACATGATGTCAGGACAACTGGTCATCCACATGGTAGATCTCTATCTCCTGCCATACACAAAATCTAATTTCCAATGGATTTACCGACTTCAAAATGAAAGATAAAACTGGTTAAACTTGCAGAAGAATATATAGAAAGATATCTTTATGATCCCAGGATAAGAAAATACTTCTTCACCAAGGCAAAAAACATTCTTCAGAAAGAAAATTGGTAAGCATGACAACGTTAAAATTAAGAATTTTTGCTGGGATGCCTGGGTGTCTCAGTCGTTGAGCGTCTGCCTTCAGCTCAGGGCGTGATCCCAGAGTCCTGGGATGCAGCCCCACATCCAGCCCTGCATCAGGCTCCCTGCTCTGCTGGGAGCCTGCCTCTTCCTCTCCCACTCCGTCTGCTTGTGTTCCCTCTCTCACGGGCTCTCTCTTTCTCTGTCAAATAAATAAATAAAATCTTAAAAAAAAAAGGAAAAGAACTTTTGCTAACAAAAAGATACCTTAGAGAAAAATTAAATTAGAAACCAGAAAAAGATACAGGCGTCCCAGGAAACAAGAATATTTGAATGAAATCTTTGAATTATACTTTATCATTCAAACTCCAGCTAACTTTTATATGAAAATCAGGAACCAAACAGATTCTGAAATCTAGGTAGTCTTCATTATTTTAACTCAGCTATCTGAATTCAAAAACTGATAACAAAGAATGTTTTATTCATAACACGCACAACCAACCACAGATCAATATCCAGAATATTTGAAAAGCTAATTCCTACATAACAAAAAGAGAAAAGCAAATAGCCCAATGGCAAAACTAGAATTTTATGGAAGAAAAAAATCCTAGTGGTGAATAAAAACATGAAAAATGTTCAACCTCAATAATAATCATAAAAATTCACCTTAAGGCCACAAAGAGTAACCCTTTTACATTCATCAGGTTGCCAAAAAATTAAGCTTGGCAAGACCAGTTATTGGTGAAGATAGGAATTCTATGCAGTACTGGGACAAGAACAATTGGTACAACTATTTTGAAAGATACTCTGCATTATCTTGCAAAACTCTACACGTTCATTCTTACAAACCAGAAATTCCAATACTAGAAAATGTATATGCCCTATTGAAAATCTTGAACCTACACACCAGGAAACGTGTGAGAATGTCCGTTGCAGCATTGTTCAGAATAACAAAAAACTGGAAACAATTATTCACCAAAAGCAGAATAAATAAATGGTGCTATACTTATATAATTACATAGTTTGAACATCCGGATTCTAATCCAAATGCATGGTTTCTGAATTTATAACATAACAGACCATTACTGATAACACATGGAGTTTTAAACAGCTCTTTTGAGATAACAATACTGTTTTGAAATGTCCCGGAAGTATTCCTATTCTTGCAACAAGTTCTCTAATGCTTCATGTTCCCCAGTGTATCTGTATTCCCAGATGTACTCAGTGATTTCATTTAGTGCATTCTCGCAGTATTTCACTATTTTGCTCCCAGACACTTGAGGAAGACACTTCCAGGAGGCACACGTGACTCCGGGTTTGCCTTCATAGGGAGAAACCTGTCTTCCTTCAGGTAAACAACTGCCAATAAATATTTTCAGTTGGCTCCTTTCAAACCTAGGGTCCTGGGTTAGAACCAACACATGGTTTGGAATTGTCATCTTGCTTTTGATTCTGTACTTGCTGTCTGTCAATCCTTTGTAGAAACAGTGTCCCCAGTGAGGTGATGCTGGCTCACTGGTCTCAATCTCGAGCAGATACAGACTTCACACAGGAAGTACATGAGAGTTTCTCCCTTCTAACCTTCCCAGTTCTTCAAGTGTCACTTGAGTAGTTTACAACTGTGATGCACATTTCCTCCAACATGAGACACGCCACCAGAAAAAGACCTTGCTGGCACTGAAACACAAAACCACTAAATACAAAGAACTTGACTGCTGATCAGAAATTCTTCCAGGGACACCTGGGTGGCTCAGTCGGTTAAGCATCTGCCTTTGGCTCATGATCCAGTGAGTCATGATCCCAGTATCCTAGGACTGAGTCCCACACTGGGCTCCTTGCCCAGCGGGGAGCCTCTTTCTCCCTCTGCCTGATTCTCTCTCTCTCTCTCTCTCTCATACACACACGCACAAATAAAATCTTTAAAAAAAATTCTTCCATGGAAACTTTTTTAAAGTTTTTTAAATTACAATTACCTCACAGTTATATTCATTTCAGGTGTGCAATCTAGTGATTCAACACTTGTAGGCAACACCTGGTGCTCATCACAAATGCATGACTTAATCCCTATCACCTATTGAACCCATCCCCCCAAACATCTCCCCTCTGATTACCAACAGGTTGTTCTCTATAGTAAAAAGGCTGTTTTCTTGGTTTGCCTCTTTTTTCTTCTCGCTGCTCATTTGTTTTATTTCATAAATTCCACAAATGACTAAAATCATATAGTATCTGTCTTTGACGGACTTATTTTGCTCCTCAAGGCAAATCTTGATCAGAACGGGGAAATGTGAAAAGTCGTAACGGGAAATGCCACAAAACAGTCAGGAGGTTTTGGCAGGGGGAGCTCGGACACACTATCACTCTGAATAAACTGGGGACCCAACAGGAAGACATGGACTTGACCTCGCACGTGAATACTCCACTATTCCAGCTACAGGAACTCTATTCTCATCTCTCCATCCCCTCCCCCCAGCCCCCACCTCCCAACAGGACTCAACCATGAGAAGCCACAATGATTTGAACTACCAGATGCCTCCAATGGACTTTTGGTTCCTAACAGCCTTCTAAACTGCCCCCTTTTCGCCTGAAAACAGTGAGCCTCTCTGATGCTCCCCAATGTGCCTAAGGGTTAGTCACTGCTTCTTTGTCCTACATTCTATTCTTCTTCCTTCCCAAACAAAACCAACTTCGGCTGATAAATCCCTCAGAGTTTCTACCTTTAAGGTTACAAAATGGAGGGCAGTTTGTGTTTCTACCTGGGTCTCAGGTTCCAGCAGAATTAGGGAAGTGGGACCCCAGCTCATTCTTTTAGGAAGTCCTGAGAGTCAGCAGTTAGTGCATTCAAGTCCCCACTGAAAGCGGCTCCCGTTCCTCTGAATTTGGCTCAGGATTTCTCCCCAGAAACAAGCCTGCATCTGTAACAAGCCAACCACAGCATCTCTGATGTGGTGTCGCAGGACCCCTCAAGCCACGGATCCCTGAGTAAAACAGGTCTGTTCAAATACCCGCAGGGAAAATGAGGACTGAACCAGGGGAACAGCCCTCAAAATGCAAGCGACTGTGCTACTCACTTACCAGCATGTCCTGGGAAGCCGCCCAGAGCCGCCCCCTCAGCACTCAGCCAACAAGGCAGCTTCTTCCTCTACCTCGGGAGGCGACAAGTTGCTGCAAAGGCCCCAGGGTCTTCCCAGGGTGGGGGCCGAACCTACTGAAATGGCAGCTTTGGCGCTCTATTCCCTGCAGCCAGAGAGGGGCCGGATCCCTGGGGGCCTTCCAGAGCCCTTCCTGCTCTGAGGCGCCTTGGGTCAGAAAAGGAAACGGCGCGCCCTCTGCTGGCCGTGGCTGCGCACGCAGAGAAACCGCCCCCTTCCTGTTGGAGGTGCGCGCGCGCCCTCTGCTGGCCTCCCTGGGAATCCCTGCAATGCTCAAAGTCATGACCCCTCAGATGGAGGGACAGAGGGTGCTCTGTTCCACCCAAGCCATCTCTCTCCATGATAGATCCTAGGGTTCGGCCCCACAATGCAAAAGGAGGGGTCCCCATCTTCCCAAGGGAAACGTCCTCTGCACAGCTCTGCCCCAGAGAGGTCGGAGGTTTGGGCTCAGGGAAATCTGACGCCCTGGATTCCCGCCTTCTCCAGTCCCAACGCTCAGAGTAGCTACCTAGACCTCCTCCCCCCTGGTCCATGGTCCACCTCCACACACCTAGACCAGCAACTGCTTTTCATCCTTCCAACTCCTCTTTGTCTCTGCTTTTCTCTACCCCCTCTCCCTCTCTTGGTTCCTCTCACTTTCCAGGATTTGCCCAATCCCCCCACCACCCACTCAGTGTCCCTCTCCCTGACAGTCTCTTTCTCTATCTCTCCCCAGGCCCTCAGGCCTTCTGCTCTGTGCAGCCCTGTCCAGGACCACCACAGAGGACCACCTCTCCTGTCTCCCCCTCTCTCCTGCCATCATTCGGCCCTGGCCCTGCGCACAGGGCATGACAATCCCATTTACAAAGGCTGCTCAGGCTGACCTTGGCTGTAGCAGGGCAGTTACCCGCCTCTCCAGGGCAGAATGTGGACAGACAGACCTTGACACCTTGGCCCAGCCATGACCCCAAGGCTGCTGGAGGATGTCTGCTTCCACAACCTGGAGAGAAGGAGGGCTTTGCACGATCCAGGAGCTCTGGTGCAGAATGGACTGGAGTAAAGGACCTAAGAAGCAACAGACACATACACCCAACTCCTGCGTGGTGAGAGAGGAATGGGTCTCCTGTCACTGGCCTCTTCCCTGCCCATCCCTCAACATGGAAACTGTGGAGGATTATGGGGCATCAGGGGTCTTACCAAGAACACTGCCACCATCAGCGACCCTCAGAGCCCACCCGCTGTTGCGAGGCAGCTGGTGAGGTGAAACCAGTGCACAAAACCTGGATTAATGCAGGGCCTCCTCACCGGTCTCCCGGGGCCACTACTGACCCTTCATACATTCCTCACCATCACAACAGACCACTGCCTGGGGACAGACACCTATCCTGCTGATCACCACACACCCCCAAAACAAGCAGACACCATGTACTCAAGGGTATCTATCACCAGAGTTAATACAACCACCAACAGATCTAAATACAGGGTGTGTCCACCTGCCCAGAAGGACTGCTTGGGCCCCTTGCAGTAAAGATGCCACAAAGGGTAATCTTGCTACTATCCTCCATCACCACCACTGCTGCCAGTTTGTTTCTGTGTGTACAGGATTCACACTGTGCTCTTGGAGGGAATGACTGTAGGTCCTCGTGAAGGCAGACGCTGACACACAGACAGAACCGTGAAAGGTTTATTGGGGGGATACGAGGAGAGACAGAGCACAGGGGACAGGATGGGCAGGGAAGGCATTCAGACCATTAGGCTCATCTGACACCTTTACAACATATATACTCTGCATAGCCTGGTTGTTACCGCTCAGGGAGATCTTCAAACTTCAAACTGACTGTCCTGTAAGTCAAACAGATTTTGGATTATTTCAATGGGATCTTATGTTCTGCCATATGCAATTTGCCTCCTATAGTATATCTGAGGCCTTGGATGAACACCTGAGTGTGTGGCTGCCTCTGTGAGTCTATATGTAATAGAAAATAATTGTCTTCACATCTCAGACATCAATGTCTGAATGTACCCATTCTCAAAAGTATCTTTTATTTCCTTCTTGGCTAGGACCTGAAATTTAATAGAAAAAAAGGAGGTCATTTCTTTGTTGTTGAAATGAGGATCGCTGCTATCTGGGCTGAGATGTTCTACTCCAAGTGAAATTTCAAGGTCTTAAATGAACACCTTTTGATGATCATCTGCATGGAGCTATTTTTTTAAACAGTGAGTAGGGTGAGTGGCCAAAATCCCAGATATTTGGCACATTCTTTTTTTTTTTTTTTTTGAAACAGAGAGAAAAAAACAAAGACAGAGAAAGGGTAAACTTGTGAGCGAACAGGGAAGGCGGAAAAGGAGAGGGAGAGAGAGAAACCCTAAGGGTCTCCACACTCAGCGTCAAACCCGACCTGGGACTCAATCTCAGAACCTTGAGATCACAGCCTCAGCGGAAATCAAGAGTCCAATGTTTAACCGCCTGAGCCACCCAGGGGCCCCTGCAGATTCTTTATGTACTTCAACTCCTGTGCCTCTAATGACCTCAGAAACCAATATGCTCCCGGTTTCAAAGAAAACAAAGCTGAGGTTCTGAGTAGGCCCCACGGAGAGCTGGCATTCGGGCTGAGACATCAGCAACACAGGCAAATCCGCAGGATACTGTGGCAGAAGTTCTGGGAGATGCAAAGCTACAGGCAGGGAGGGGACTCAGATGCAGAGGGTGGTGACAGGGCTCGAGCTAGGGCGGCTCCTGGTCAACCCCGAATTCCCCACTAAGAGCCTCACTCAGGCTGAAGCCAAGGCAGCAGCTCTCTGATCTCAGTCCTGTCTTCACTTTCTCACACGGGGGCACACAAACTGAGGCAGACAAGAATCCCCAAAGAACCAAGTTAAATTTCCCACATCTCCACGGCATTCTTTCACACAGTTCAGAACTTTCAAAAATTTAGGGAAACAATAACCTTTATAGATTATGAATGAACAGCTTTATGCCAACAATGACATTTTCACCCAAATAACTGCATTATTCACACTGTGTGACAGACACACGCAGCAACTCGGTGTGGACCTCACTCTGCCTTCACACTCACTGCTTAAGCTGCTGGCCTGCCAGGAATGGCCTCCGCTCTACCTGAGAGAGACCATCCACTCCCCTGAGCACCTCCATCCTGCTTCTCATCCACAGTCTCCTGTTTCTGTGTGACCCACGGCTCCCTCTCCTGTCCTTCAGATACATCGCTGGTGCTTCCCTTATAAGGAACACAACGTCTGTGTGGTTTAATGAACGTGTCCCTCCCTTCTCTCAGACACCCTAAATTCCTAACGTTAAGAATAGACCTCATTCCTTCCAGAGCGCAGGATATGGTCTCTGTACAACATCCGTGCGCACACCTGCTGTGCCGAGCTCTCGGAGAAGAGAGGCTCTCCTTCACCGCAAAGGGACCTGCCAACCACCTGAGTAGGAGTGAAAGATGAAGTCCATCAAATGGATCTCCTGAGCAACTTGGAGAAAGTGATCACGTCCTCAGCAACATTCACTCCCCCACGACATGAGACGCCTGCACGCAGGACCGCTATTCCTCATGGGGGACGCACCAGCGTCTATCTCTGACCCACGCCACAGAAAAGAAAGAGGACGAGCCCATAGGAAGTGACTGAGCCACATTCCCACAAAACCTCCACACCTGCCTCCAGCATCTGCCACTGTCTCTCATTCTCACCTCCCTGAGCCGACAAGAGGGCTTCCCCCAAGTATCCACAGGTTGCAGAGGATGGGGCAGACCCCAACCATAATGATGAATCAAGGGACCACAGCCCTGCTTCACTGGTTTACGTAACTAATAAAATGTCAGCTCAAACTCAACACACTGCACATGAAGTGAGAGGTGTTTCATCCCTCCAGGAACAACAAATGTGGACTCTGGACATGCACAACAGTAAGAAATACATGTCTACCATTGTGCAATAGAGACACTTCCTTCATACCAATGGCACCTGCCCCACTGCTCAGTGTATGGAAATAGTTAAGCACAAAGCATGTATGACGTGAGAACTTCAGGATGTTACAGTGTCTCAGCCGGGTTTCCCATGCAATGTCAAGACCTCAGCACAAGTCTGCCTTTGATCCACCCAAACATCCCTAAGGTGACGATCTGGAAACACAGAAGCCTGTAGGCTCTGGCATAAAGACATGGCATTTGAAAGATAAACGGCACCACACACAGATCCCAAGATATACCCAACAGATATAAGGCCACACACGGTGCTGCCCAGACAGGAACAGGATTCCAGAAATAGTTACAACGGGAAACAGCCACCGTATTTACCTTGTCCATCTCTGGGACCTCCTTGGGAGCGGTGCCACTGTTGTCCCCTTGAGCGCCACAGGCTTCTGAATGGGACCAAGGCCCTAGAAGAGACAGAGGTGGATTAAGACGGGTGTTGACCACGCAAGATTCAAGCCAAGCT